>NC_052360.1:55420707-55697370 GCF_009727055.1 Benincasa hispida | reverse complement strand
TGGTTAATGTTTTTTTTAATTTTTGGATTCACTTTAAAAGAGAGATGAATTTAAAAAAAAATGAATTAAAAAGAAAAATGAATTTAATATTATTTTATGTTTGCGTCTAAACGGTTTGTTTTTGACACATGGTATGTTTTATTTTATTTTTTTGATTAATTTAAAAAGAAAAGAATTTAATATTATATTTTTTTTGTATCTAAAGACTAGTTTAGTTTAAAATCTCCACCATTGATTTTCTTTTCCAAAATCCAATGGTCCAAATAATTGTGGTTTCTAAAAAATTTTCCATCTCTATAAAACCATCTTCCTCCCAAATTTTTAAACAACAAATTTACATTTCATAATTTCCTCCAAAACTCTAAAAGTTCTATTTGTTGCCTCTCTAAGTTCCCAAATTTTTTTCTTTTCATCTTATTCTTGAGAGAATTGTTTTTGTATTGTGAGGATAACTTGTTAAGTGCTTAAACTTATAAATCTACTCTAGTGAAGTTGTATTGTGTTCTTAAAAAATTCCAACATTTGTAACGGTTTGATCCTAAACGTTGGGAAAAGGATCGGGTTTGCTCTTGAACCCGTAAAAGGAGCGGTGGTGTAATGGTTGGGCCTCTAATTCCGTGGAAAGAAGTACGGAAAAGATTTTATTCAAAATTCACAAGAGGTGCTTTGGGGAGTAGAGTCGAGTTTGACCAAAATCACTATTAAAAATTACGGTGTGTGCTTCTTCTTTTAACTCATTTCCTTTTCTCAATTTTTGCAAATTAATTTAAGCCAATTTATTGTATGTTTTAGTTTGTTCTTATTTATTTTGCTAAAATTTTGATAGATGATTAAATTATGTTCAACATTTTTTTGTACATATTTATTTGTTGGCATTAATTTGTATTGTTTCCTCTATTATTATAAAAAGTGTATTATATTAGTTTATGGGTTAATTATTTAGAAAAAAAAAATTTAATTAAACCTATTTCACACCTCTAGGGTTGCCGATATCGATTCCAACAATTGGACCTAGAATGGTTCTCTTGTAAATCATTTATTTCTTATGATAAACTATAAATTGTTTTTAACTTTGATTTATGGCACTTTACGGTTTTATCTCCTTTTTACCTGATAGTCACAATCTATTTACACAGTTTCATTTCTTTAATAGTACTCATACATTATATGAGTATTAATTGAAAATAGAATTATGAGATTTTTCTTGCTCTTCTATTGAATTATGATTTATGGGACGATATTGTATGTAGAAGGAAGGGTTTTTAAATTCAACAAAAAAGATGTTTGATGGGGTTAGCGAAGTTATTAAAGAACCTTAAAGGAAAGAATGGTCATAAATGAAAGAAAGCATGCAGCTCTTTAAATGTGCTCAAGCTATTAATTTGCTCTATTTTTGTTGCTTTGTGAATGAACGTTGGAATATAATAGAGCTAGGTTCTAATTTGTGAGCCATAAAACGATACAAAAGATATAGTGGAGTGACAAATTTAGAAATTACTCACATGAAGAAACTAGTCAAAGTAAAAGACAACAAAGATGTGACATGTTAGTTCACATGCAATATAGAAAATGTTGTAAAAAAATTTAATGACAAATAAAGCTATTTTCCGATTATGTTTATCTAGACTTCATTAAAACATATGTCATTGCTTATTTAGAAGGACTTGGGAAAGTACTCAAATCTTGAGAAGATAAAGCAAGCTATTGGTCGGTCTTGGCCTAATAATGGGAGGCTCCATAAAAGTCACCGTCAATTTCAAGAGGCATAAAGGTACATCAAACTCTCTACTTCGCATATTTATGTGAACCTCATGGCTCGGTTGTTGACGGAGTGAGATTAAAGGAATCTAGAAAAATCATGAGAGGATGAGAAGAAAAAGAAAGTAAAGAGTCATAGCCTTTAAAGACCATCTTTATTTTTAGAGCAGCTGACTCCCAAGATTGAAGATGTACCTCCGATGAAGTTATGATCTGTTGCCTATCTTTCACGTAAGTAAATAGAACTTCACCAAAGAGAAAGAAGCAATTCAAGAAGCATCTCTCACACCAAAAAGAGTTCAAAAGGTGAAAAAGGAGCTAAAATGGATATGTTCATATATGACTAGAGGTGATGGTGGGGGGGGTGGGGAGGAGGGGGAAGGGGGTTGAATGCAAGAAATGCCGGGTCATATTAATGACACCGATTGTCCTTATTATTTCAAAATCAATCACTAGAAAATCCAAGAAAGAAAGCCAATGAAATAAGTCTTCGGCATTCATTGATATAGCTGATGGAAAGTGAAAGTGGGAGGATAATGAAGAAGTGGCCAATTTTTGCTTTTGGGTTCATAGTGACGAAAGAGGACGAACAAATGATAGGTAAACTCTAGAACCTATTTCTTATAATGAATTGTTCAAAGCTTTTGAGAAATATGCAAAATGATTTAGAAAAACTTAGTTCTAAGTATCTGTTGTGCTTAAAAAGAAATACAAATGTTTTATCTTTAGTAAAAAATAAGTTCTTTACTTGAAGAAATGTTTGCTAAAAGAGAATGAGCATGATGCTATGCATATTGATGGAAATGAATATCTCTTGTGACAAGCATGCTTTGAATTGTTGATGAGAAAAATGCCTTGCTTGACAAGTTAAAATTTCTTGAGCATGATAGTTGTGAAAAAGATAATTTGATTAAATTACTCAAAGAAAAGGAATTTAGTACTTTGCAAGAACTTGATAAGGCTAAAGAATCTATTAAAAAGTTGACAATAGGTGCTCAAAAGATTAGACAAATAATTTGAAGTAGCCAAGCCTTTTGGTGATAAAAAGAGGTTTAGGCTATATTGATGAATGTTCTACTCCTTCAAGTTCTGAAACTATCTTTCTTAAAGCATCTCAATAATATGCCAAGCTTAATATGCCCAAGGTTGTGTCTAAGTATGTTAAATCTAATTTTGTGCCTTATATGTCATTATTGTGGTGTTGAAGGCCATTATAGACCTAAGTGTTTTAAATTGAAATATGCTCATACTACTTTCTTCAGAAGAAAATTTTCTCAAAGGCGAAAGTTTCACAATGCTCCAAGGATAAATTTCTCCATGAAAAGTAGAGATACATAAAATTTGTTTGTAAGCAGATAAATCTTGCATAAATGTTGTTGTTTCTCATGTGGCAAGTTTGGACATACAACTTATTCTTGTTACTTGTCTAAATCCAATGCTTTAAATGTCTATGCAAAAATGAAATGGATTTCCAAGTTTGTCAATGCTAACCATCTAGGACCCAAACAAGTGTGGGTACCAAAGAATTAAACTTGAACATTTGTGTTTGTAGGTTTGTTTGAAAGCCTCTAAGAAAAACAAGTGGTACTTGGATAGTGGTTGCTCGAGGCACATGACGGGAGACCCATCCAAGTTTGCTTTCTCTCCAAAAAGGATGGAGGTCTTGTAACCTTTGGTGACAACAAGAAAGGTAAATAATTGGTAAAGGTAGTATAAGTAATGAATCTTTTATTTTTAATTGAAAATGTACTCTTTTGGTTGATGGTTTAAACATGAATTTACTTAGTATTAGTCAATTGTGTGATAAAGGCTTTAGAGTTGTGTTTGTAAAAAGAATCGCATCATTGAAAATTGTGGATAAGAAATGTATATATGTTTGGAAATAGAGATGAAAATGTTTATACTATTGATTTGATGAGTTGTCTATTAATGATAAAATGTTTGTCGGCTTGCATAATGATTCTGGTTATGAGCATATGAAGACAGACTGCTAGCATGCACTTAATTTCAAATATTTCAAGAATTCTTGGTTAGAGGTCTTCCCAAATTTAAATTTGAAAAAGACAAAGTTTGTGATGCTTGTCAAATGGGTAAGCAAACTAAGTTCCTATTTCAAATCTTAAAAATGTAATCTCTACAACTAGACCCTTCAACATATTACACATGGACTTATTTGGCCTTTCTAGAATTGCTAGTTTTGGAGGGAACTACTATGCCTTTGTGATAGTTGATGATTTTCTAAAGATTTACTTGGGTTTTGATGCTAAAACATAAGGATGATGCTTTGAAAAGCTTTTCTAGTTTTGCAAAAAGAGTTCAAAATGAAAAAATTTTTGATTTCTAAAATTAGGAGTGATCATGGAGGAGAATTTGATAGCAATGCTTTTGAAACTTTTTGTGAAGAAAATGGGTTTTTCTCATAATTTCTCCGCTCCAAGAACTCTTCAACAGAACGGTGTAGTTGAAAGGAAAAATCGTACTTTGCAAGAATTTGCTAGATTAATGTTGCGTGAGTATTGGTTTACCTACATACTTTTGGATGGAAAGCCGTTAACACCACTTGTTATATTTTAAATAGAGTTTTAATTAGACCTTCTTTGGATAAAACTCCTTATGAACTTTGGCATGACAAAATTCCAAATATTGGGTATTTCAAAGTTTTTGGTGTGCAAATGTTTTTATTTTGAATAAACAAAGAAAAACTTTGGAAAAATTTAATTCTAAGACGGTTGTTGGTATTTTCTCCTTGGCTATTTCCTCTGCTAGTAAAGCTTATAGAGTTTTTCAATAAAAGAAATTTAGTAAATTGAGGAATCTATGCATGTAGTATTTGATGAATCTTGCAAATGTTATTTCTAAATGAGTCTATTTATAGTGTGATGTTTTAGAGAAAATTTTGGAGATTTACTTGTTAGTGACAAAAGGCAAGGAAATGTTTCAAGTAAGCAAGAGGTGACTGCTTAATAAAAAAGAACGAAGTTGGTTCTTCATCCATGCCTAAAGAGAGTGGAGGTATGCTCCTTCCCATCTCCAAAGAATTAATCTTTAGTGATCTCAAACAAGGTGTGAAAAATCGTTCCTCTCCTTAATTATGTTTAATAATCTTGCTTTTGTTTCTCAAATTGAACCAAAAAAGTTTTAAAGATGCCGAAAAATGATAGAATTTTTGGATTTTAGCTATGCAAGAAGAATTAAATTAATTTGAAAGGAATAAAGTTTGGGAGTTAGTACCTAGCCCTCTCATTCTTCTATAAATTGAAACTAAATGGGTCTTTTAGAATAAAATGGATGAAAAATGGATAAATAATCATTAGAAATAAAAGCTAGACTTGTAGCTCAAAGTTATTGTCAAGGAGGAAGGAATAGATTTTGGAAACTTTTGCACCCGTTGCTAGATTAGAAGCTATTAGCATTTTGCTCTGTTTTTTGCTTCTTATAAGAATTTCATTTTGTATCAAATGGATGTGAAAAGTGCATTTTTAAATGTTTATATCATGGAGGAAGTTTATGTAGAACAAACCTTCGGGGTTTGAAAGTTTTGATTTTCCTAATCATGTCTATAAGTTGAAAAAGACTCTTTATGGCTTTAAAACAAGCTCAAGAGCTTGGTATGATAGACTTAGTAATTTCTTGCTTGAGAATGGATTTAAAATGGGTAAAATTGATACTACTCTTTTTATTAAGACTAAAGAAAATGATATGTTTTTAGTACAAATATATGTTGATGATATTATTTTTGGTTCTACTAATCCATCTTTGCGTGAAGAATTTTTCTAAGTGTATGTATAGTTAATTTGAAATGAGTATGATAAGAGAACTTAGCTTCTTCCTTGGATTCCAAATCAAAACAACTCAAGGATGGTATATTTCATAAGTCAAGAAAAATACACAAGAGATTTACTCAAAAGGTTTCCAAATTCCAAATGAAGGTGTAAAATTGCCAAAAACTCCTATGAGTACATCCCTAAGCTTGACAAGGATGAAAAAGATAAACTGTCTTAAAACAAGCTCCAAGAGCTTGGTATGATAGACTTAGTAATTTCTTGCTTGAGAATGGATTTAAAATGGGTAAAATTGATACTACTCTTTTTATTAAGACTAAAGAAAATGATATGTTTTTAGTACAAATATATGTGGATGATATTATTTTTGGTTCTACTAATCCATCTTTGCGTGAAGAATTTTCTAAGTGTATGTATAGTTAATTTGAAATGAGTATGATAAGAGAACTTAGCTTCTTCCTTGGATTCCAAATCAAACAACTCAAGGATGGTATTTTCATAAGTCAAGAAAAATACACAAGAGATTTACTCAAAAGGTTCCAAATTCAATGAAGGTAAAATTGCAAAAACTCCTATGAGTACATCCACTAAGCTTGACAAGGATGAAAAAGATAACTGTGTGGATATAAAAACTTATAGAGGTATGATTAGATCTTTACTTTATTTAACCGCTAGTAGACCCGATATTAGTTTTAGTGTATGTCTTTGTGCTAGATTTCAATCTTGTCCTAAGGAATCACATTTACATGCCGTTAAAAGAATTTTTAAATATTTGCTTGGTACTATTGATTTAGGCTTATGGTATCCTAGAAATGTTGAATTTAATTTTGTAGGATATTCCGATGCGGATTTTGCAGGTAGTTTAGTTGACCATAAGAGTACTAGTGGGACTTGTCAATTTCTTGGTAGTTCTTTAGTTTCTTGGTTTAGTAAAAAGAAAAATTCGTTTGCCTTATCCATGACCGAAGCGGAATATATTGCAGTTGCTAGTTGTTGTGCTCAAATTCTTTGGATGAAACAAACTCTTTGTGATTTTGGATTAAAGTTTGATAATTTGCCTATATTTTGTGATAATACTAGTGCTATTAATTTGACTAAATATCCTATACATCATTCTAAGACTAAGCATATTGATATTAGGCATCGCTTTATTAGAGAGCATGTGCAAAATGATGATATTACTCTTGAATTTGTAGGCTCTAATAATCAATTAGCGGATATTTTTACCAAGCATTTGAATGAAGAAAACTTTTGCAAAAATAGGCTTGAGCTCGGTATTATTCGTTGTGATGCCTCTTAATTTTATAATCTACTTATTAAATTTTTTAGAAGGCATTTTGATAGGGGGAGATATGGAAAGCATGCGTTAATATTCTTAGGGGGAGTTGTGCTAAATTTATGTTCATGTTTTTAAGGGAAACATTTATGTAGTTCTAAATTTTTCTTAATTATTCTTTTTGATGATTCCAAAGGGGGAGAAGTATAAGAAAAATATGCTATAAATTTGTTATGATTTTGATTGTATTAATTAGGGGGAATTTATTTTTTTGAGTGAATTTCAAGAATGATCTTTATGGTGATATGTTGAATTTTAATTATGTGCTACATATGGTTTATATGTATTTGAAGCTATTTTTCTTGAATGGTTTGTCATCATAAAAAAGGGAAGATTATTGGCTTTTTGGCACTTAATCTCAAATAATTAATTTAAATTAATTAATTAATTAATCAATGTTTTGATGATAACAAACTCAATTTTTTGACTGAAAATCTTAGTGTTTTAATATGTCCATAGCGTAGAGCTCGGAACAACGATTCCAACAACTCTTGATTCACTCAAATCGAAGCTAAAACGAAGACGATATGACCGAAACAAGTCTATTGAGAAAATACTGTGAGGGATGATGTGGCATAACCAGACCATTTGCATGTAGACATGTGGCATCATATTGGTTGAATGATGGATCATTAAGAGATTAACATATGATGGACTTTTGATTTTTGAATTGATTTAAAATAAAAAAATTGAAATTAAAAAGAAATTTAAAAGGAAAATAAATTTAATATTATTTTATGTTTGTGTCTAACGGCTAGTTTTTTTACACATGGTATGTTTTTTTTTTTTAATTTTTGGATTGACTTTAAAGAGGATGAATTTAAAAAGAAAATGAATTAAAAGGAAAATAAATTTAATATTGTTTTATGTTTGTGTCTAACGGTTTGTTTTTGACACATTGTATGTTTTTTTATTTTTAGGATTAATTTTAAAAAGAAAATGAATTTCAAAAGAAAAGGAATTTAATATTATTATTTTTTGTATCTAACGACTAGTTTAGTTTAAAATCTTTACCATTGATTTTTCTTTTCCAAAATCCAATGTCCAAATTAATTGTGGTTTCTAAAAATTTTTCCATCTCTATATAAACCATATTCCTCTCCAAATTTTACATTTCATAATCCTCCAAAACTAAAAAGTTCCATTATTACTCTCTCTAAGTTCCCAATTTTTTTTCTTTTCATCTTATTCTTAAGAGAGTGTTATTGTATTGTGAGGATAAACTTGTTGAGTGCTTAAACTTGTAAATCCACTCTAGTGAGAGTTGTATTGTGTTCTTCCAAAATTCTAACATTTGTAACGGTTTGATTCTAAACCGTGGAAATGATCGGGGTTGCTCTTGAACCCATCAAAGAAGCGGTTGTGTAATGGTTGGCTCTAATCCGTGAAAAGAGTCGGAAAGATTTTATTCAAATTCTCAGAAGGCGCTTGGGGAGTGGAGTAGGTCGAGTTTGACGAACCACTATGTTTTAATTTGTTCTTATTTATTTGTTAAAATTTGATAGAATTAAATTATCACATTTTTTGTCATCTTATTTTTGCATAATTTGAATTTTTCTTATTATTTATAAAAAGTGTATTAATTAGTTTAATTTGGTTAATTTAGAAAAAAAAAAGTTTAATTAAACCCTATTCACCCCCTCTAGGGTTGTCATATCGATCAAACATTATGATCAATATGTATCTTCTCAAGCCCAAACAATTCATCATTCAAAACATCTCTCATCCAATGATACATTACATGTATATGTTTCATTCTAGAATGAAAGGTAGCATTCTTACCAAGAGGAATAACACTCTGATTCGCAATATATCACATATCATTGTTGCTTGATGCCAAGCTCCTATATAAAGCACTTCATCCACACACTCTCTTTGCATGCCTCTTTGGAGGAAATTAGATATAAATATGATTTATATCAAGTAGAGGAGAAAATACCATAGTAGATATGTGATATCATACTATAGGATAAAAATATAATATGATTATATTTATTATTAATATTTTAGTTGGTTAATTATATGATAATTAACCCAAAAATTAGGTTTGGACGTGGATTAGTGGGGCAACATCGGTTATTGTAACTGATGAAATAAAAATGAAATTGTTTCATTTTGAATTGTTCGTTCAATCGCCCATTCGAAAAGAAATCAAGAGAGCGCACTGGTGAATCCAAAAACGATCGCTTAAGTAAATCGGGAGTCTAAATGATAATCACTCTCCGCCTAAACGATCGTCCACCTCGCGCCTAAATGATCGCACACTAATTCCTACACAATCGGATAGCTTACCTAAATGATCGTAGTGTGTGTCGAGTTTGCTAAACGATCATATACCATTTCCTAAACGATCGTTCAGTAAAACCTATACGATCTTGTAGTGTCTCCTAAACGATAAGCATCGTGCTACACGATAGCGCCTTTTTCCCTCCCGCTTGCTTACCGCCTACACGATCCGTGCTTCCTCCTTCCTCTAGCAAATTCACCAAAGAACATGCTTTGGGATCTCACTCCGAGAATACCCAGGGCTCTTTTTTGGTGGTATCGTCCCCGCGGCATTCGTGTTCGTGCAGTTGCTCGTTCTGCTATAGTCGACGCTGCTGCTGGGCATTGGTTGATCAGGTGGAGGGTTCTGCTGCGTCGAGTTCCGAAGATTGAAGATTATCTTCAACTGGTATGTCACTCTCTCCCTTGTTATATCTTGTTCATAGCATGCCGTTAATTAAGATTTGTTTGCACAATTGTGCGTTTGAATGAATATTGTTGTATTTCGGTCATTGTGAGATCGGAGCGATCCGAACGTGCTCATGGAACTCTTTGATAAGAGATTCTTCACTGTAAATGTCATAAAGTAACCAGAAGTAGACTTTTGGTTATCTAGATCTCTTGCCATATCTGAATCAGTGTAGCCGACAAGCACTGACTTTCCACTTCCAAATGTGAGCTTCAAGTTGTAAGTACCTCGCAAATATCTCATGATGCACTTGACTACCTTCCAATGTCGTTTTTCTGGATTAGACATAAAGTGACTAACAACATCAATAGCGTGAGCAATATCAGGTTTAGTACATACCATGACATACATTAAGCTCCCAACTTTTAAAACATATGAGATCTGTCTTATATCTTCATTCTCTTTATAGGTAAAGAGATCCTGTTTGCTAATTAGTTTAAAGTGACTAGATAAAGGATAATTGGCTGGCTTTGCTATACTCATGTTGAAAAAGTACAAGGTTATCATATGTAGTCTTGAACAGTATGTAGTTGACATACAAGGTGGATCATATTCAAGAGATAACCTAAAGGTCTATAGTATATGAATAAGGTTGGATGTCTTATCTTAGTGACACATGGATACGATCCACTTTGTAATAATTACAAATGGTTTGATCTAAATCGTTCATGTGGAAACATGTGAGTGAGAGTATCCTATACAAAGAGTTTGAATAAGACTAGACTACAAAATATCTAATCCATCTTTGTACATCTGTTAATTGATGAAATTAATATTTCATACTCAATCATGTGTGACTCAATACTAATCCTGAGTAATTTATGAACTCATGTCTATGAGGTTAGTCCTTGATTTGCATGGGTGAGAGCGGCCCGAGCTGCCGACTCAACAAGCCTACCATTTTGGGATTTGATTAAATGAGAAGTTGGGAACATAAATTCACAAGATGGAATTCAGTTCTTCCCTATATGGGTAAGTAGATGAGTAGTTCCCTTAAGTGCTAATTTCGGGAATTAAACAAAGGGATCACACCCTCTCACTCGTCCAGGAGGGACTTAGTTTATGGTTAGACTATAAATAAATTGTTCATTAGAGGAATCAATGAGACTTAAGGAAAAGATATAATTACAGGGGTACAACGGACTTTTTAATCCAACTATAATATGAACAACTCATAAAGAATCGACTTGCTTATATTGATTATATCCATGGACACAACTTGTCTTGTAGTGCATAAGAGTTTAACTATGGGCCTAGTGGTTTGTCCTGTAGTTAATGAATGAAGTTAACTTAATTAAAGAGTTTAATTAATTAATCTTGGATCATTGGAACTTATAATCTGTAGGTCCATAATGTCCCTTTGCCAGTTCACCACGGACCAATAAGGATCAATTGATGATTAAAAGAAAAATTTGAAGTGTTCAAATTTTTAGAAAAAATATTAATTGTATTGGATACAATTAAATATGATTTATTATAAAGTTTATTTGGATGAGATTCAAATAAAAAAATTATGGAGAATTAATTTATTTGAATATGATTCAGATAATTAAATTATTTGGATGAGATCCATATAATTAAATTATTTAATTTAAATGAGATTTGAATTAAATAATTACAGAGATAGTTAATTAATTAATTTAAATTGGATTCAAATAATTAATTACTTAATTTTAATGATTTTCAAATCAAAGATTCTGTAAATGATAAATGATTTAAATACTTTAGAACATTTAATATAGGATTTTATTTCGATATATATTCATGTTATTGAATATTTAATTTAAAATTCTTGCAAAAGGGTTATTACAATAGAATTAGGAATAACCCATAGAGTTCTATAAATAGGGCACTTAGGAGCCCTCAGAGTTTATACTCTCTACTCTCTACTCTTTACAAGAATAATCTCTAAGATTACTTTAAAACTCTCTCTAGAAATTCTCAGTTCTTTAAAAATTATTCTTCCCATTCCCTTTATTCTTTTAAAAAGCGGTTCCTATAAACGGAGATTTTGCTGCCATTTCGTATCGACAAAGGTATGTTCTTAACCTTTTCTTGCTTATTTATATTTTTAATTGTTTCAAGAATCAAAGAATATGATCACACATTTCCGTCAGGGTTCAATTTCCTTCATATATAACTTCTTGGATGTTTTGACTTGTACTATTCGAATTCTAAGAATTTTTTTTGCAGGCCTCAAATCCTTCGTGGAAAAATATTTGTGCAATTGTTTACTCAACATATGAATTCTCTAAATGTTCCAACCAACAATCAAAGTGTCATCAACATAAGTAATATAACAAAATCATCATCATCATCATCATATATATATATACTTTAACAAAAACGCAATAATCAGAAGTATTTTTTTTTTTTTTTAAATTTTTTGTAGCCTTGCTCCCTCATACCTGACTCAAACTTCTTATACCATTGCCTCAGTGCTTGTTTAAACCCATACAAATTATTTTTTATTTTTTCCAGTTTACACACTGGATGCTGTCTATCTTTCTCCTTAAAACACTCTGGTTGTTCCCTGTAGATTTTATTATCTAAATCCCCATGAAAAAAATACAGTCTTGACATCCATCTACTAAATCCCTAAGTCAAAACTAGCTGTCAAACCCGAACTACATGTATAGAAGACATCTTAACCACTGAAGTAAAAATTTCATCAAAGTCAGCACCTTTTTCTTGACTAAATCCTTTGACAACCAATCTCGCTTTGTAATACAACCTTAAGGTGTGTTCTTTCTGTTTCACTCTATAAATCCATTTATTTTATAGTGCGATTTTTTCTTTGAGCAATTCCATAAGCTCAAATGTTTGGTTTTTATGTAAAGACTTGATCTAATCTTTCATCACATCAATCCACTCTCTTCTGTGTTAATCTTCTATTGCCTCTTCATAACTCTCAGGTTCTCTTTCGTCAGTCAATAACAAATATTCATTAACTAAATATCTTGTTGATGGATGTTGATCTCTGACAGATCTTTTAAGTGAAATATCTAACAAAACTTTTGTTTTGACAATTGTTTGTGAATACTGTGATCTGCCTCAACTTGCTCAACACCCTCATATGTATGAACAAACTGATAATTCTGAACCTCATTTAACTATCTATATAGAAGCCTGTTTCAAATAAACTAAATTCAAATCAATTAGATCATCATTGTGTTTAGACACTATTTTATTTGTCTTCTTAATATCTAGTATTGTTTGTGGTGAGATTGAATCTCAGAGCAGAAGCGTGAATCATTTTTGTTATTGATTTTGGGAGATGAAAATAAATATAGAAACATGCATCTCATACTATGTAAAATAGATTAAACATTAAATTAAGGAGAGAAAAAAACAATACATTTGAAGACCTTTTCTTCTAAATATTTTTCGAGCCTTTTAATCACGAATAAAATATTGTAATTCGTACTACATAACTCTAAAATGCCTTCCCGACTATCCTCTGGTAGGAATCTCACTTGCGGGAGTGGTTTAATTTGAAAGAGATAAGAGGAATATTAGGAAAAATACAGAATGAGAATTTTTCTTTAGTTTTTGGAGAACATGAGAATCCTTTGAGAGAGAAATATATCATTGAGTGAAGTTATGTGTCTACAAAAATGCAGAGTTAGAATATAATTTTAATATAAGTCTTATTTTATATTAATTTAATATTTGAATCAAATTCAAATACATTAATTCTCATAATATATATTTTTAATTATAAACTATATATTATAATGTATCAATATACATTATACTATATTTTAATATAAATCCTATTTATATTAAGTTAATATTTGAATCTAATTGAAATATATTGATTTTCCCCAATGATATGTAGTTATTATTATAAATCATATTTAAAATTAACTATATATATTATAATGTATCAATATACATTATACTTTTTATTAATTATATCATATATAATTAATACATAACTTAGCTCATTTGAACAATTCAATTATTCTTTCAGATTTTGGTCCTTGGTATTTCGTAGTGAGCTAGTAGAGGGACCTAATGAACCTACAGATTATAAGCTCCAATGATCCAAGATTAATTAATTAAACTTTTTTAATTAAATTAATCATCATTCGTTAATGAGAAACTTCACTAAAGTCCCATAGTTGCACTCTTATGCATTGTAGAATGTATTGTGTCCGTAGATATAACTATTACATGTAAGTCAATCCTTCACACGTTGTTCGTAATTACAGCTGGGTTAAATAACCATTTTACCCTGTAATTACATCTTGCTCCTTAAATACCACTTTCTCTAATAAGCAACCTGTTTAAGGTTCAACCATAAACAAAGTTCGTCTCGTGCCAGTGAGAGGGTGAGTCCTCGTTGTTCAAGTGCCCGAGTTAGTACTTAAAGGAACAACTTATCTAAATTCCTTAAAGGTGGGAAAAAGTGAATTCCATCTTGTGTAGTTATATTTCCAGCTCACTGCTCGGTTTTGTCCCCAAAATGGAAAGCGTATTGAGTTAGTGTCTTGGGCCATTCTCATCCACAAAAATCAAAGGATAAGCCCTCATAGGCAGGAATCCATCACTCACTCAGGATTGATGTCAAGTTACATTTGGTCATAAATTGAAGTATTAATCTCTCCAGTTAACGGTATTACAAAGAGAGATTATACATTTCGTGGTCCAGTCTTATACAAACTCATTGTATAGGATATCCTCATTCACATGTCTTCATATGAACGATTTGGATCAAATCGTTTGTAACACTTTCAACATTTGTAATCTTTACAAAATGGGCCGTATCCATAGTGGTACCAGGATAAGGCACCCAACGTTATCCATATACTATAGATCTTTTAGGTTATTACTTGAACTCGATCTACTTATATGTCAACCACATATTGTTCAAGTTACATCAAATAACCTTGGATCTTCATGACTTCTTATGAGCTTCTTTTGTATTAAATCATACAATTTATAACCAAACTCATCTTGGCCATAGTCAAGAAACACATGTTCTAATCTTTGCTTCAAGCTTCGATCTCTTATCTTGAGGAACATTAACAAAAGCTTTACAACTAAAGACACGCATGTGATTATAAGATATATCCTTATTTGACCATATTCTGTTTGGAACTTCTAATTCCAAAGGAACACATGGTGTAGGATTCAAAACATGTGCTACTGTTCTCAATGCTTCACCCCAAAATGATTTCGATAACTGTGACTGTGAAGCAAACATCTCACTCTCTCAACTAATGTTATGTTCATTCTCTTAGCTAACCCATTTAATGGAGGAGTCTTAGGAGGAATCTTTTGTTGTTGAATACCATGGTTTCTACAATACTTATCAAAAGGCTCACAATATTCACCTTCATTATCAGTTCTAATACACTTCAATTTTTTACCAGTTTCTCTCTCAACAAGGGCATAAAACTATTTAAACACTTGTAACACCCGATCTTTAGTCTTTAAGGTATAAAGTCATATTTTCCTTGAATGATCATCAATAAACATCATAATTGTCGAAGGATCGTGCCCTAAATCTCGTGGTTTGTAATGTATAAACGACGATATCATTTATTTAATAAAATAAGGGGTTATTTTATTTGACATTTAGAATTGGGTAACTCAATCCAATAAACACGATCCAAGGTTATTTAATGTAACTTAAACATGTATGTGGTTGACATACAGGTAGATCATGTTTAAGTAATAACCTAAATGGTCTATTGTACATGGATAAGGTTGGGTGCCTTATCTTGGTGACACTATGGATACGGCTCACTTTGTAATTGTTACAATAGTTGTAAAGTGTTACAAATGATTTGATCCTAATTGTTTATATGGAGATATATGAATGAGATTATCCTATATAAAGAGTTTGTATAAGACCAAACTGCGAAATGATTAGTATTTCTTTATAACGCCATTATTTGAAAAAACTTACATTTCATTAGGATGACTATAGGTAACTTAACCTTAATCTTGAGTGAGTTGTGAACTCCTATCTATGAGGGAAAATTAATCTGTATAGGTGAAAATGACTTGATTTGCCGACTCAATATGCCTACCATTTTGAGGATTTGTTTGAGTGGAGAGCTAGGAACATAGCTACATAAGATGAAATTCACTCATTCTCAATCATAGTTAAGTAGATGAACTGCTCCCTTAAAGGCTGATTTCGAGTCTTGAACGATAAGGTACTTCACCCTCTCACTGGCTAGAGAGGGGTTTAATTTATAGTTGAACTATAACCAATTATTCATTGGAGGGATCAATGGTACTTAAGGAGTTAGATATAACTACAGTAGTAAAATAGTAATTTTGACATAACTATAGTTACGAGCGATTCGTGAATTGACAACTCACTGTTGATTGGTTATATCCATGGACACATAAATTTATCTACAGTGCAAATAGTGTAACTGTCGATCTTTAGTAGAGTCACTAACAGTTAATGAATGTTGATTAATTAGTTAAAGAGTTTAATTAATTATCTCGTATCATTGGAGTTTCTAATCTGTAGGTCCATTAGATCTTCGTTTTAGCTCACTAAGGATAACACAAGGAACAAATAGTTTTGGAATAATTGAATTGTTCAAATTATTTAAGGAAAATTTTATATTAATGTGATTAATATAAAGTATAATGTATATTGATACATTATAATACATAGTTAATTATGAATATGATTTATAATTAATACTATGTATAAGGGAATTAATATAGTGTATATTCATATATTATAGTGCATTATGAATATGATATATAATCAATAAGAGAGATAAATATTTGAATGAGATTCAAATTGATATAATGTATATTGATACATTATAATATATAGTTAATTATAGATATGATTTATAATTGATACTATATAATATATGAGAATGATATATTTGAATAAGATTCGACTATTATTTATATATAAATGCGACTTATATAAATACTGTGGGTTAAAATTTGATGTAAATATGATTCATATTAAAACTATAGGGAGATGTGCAATTTAATGTGATTAAAATGCATATTGTATGATTAATTAAGTTAGTTAATTAATCATATAATATACTTTATTATATGATAATAATGTGTATTAAATAACTCCTCATTATAAGGGAATTATTTTCATTTCACGTTGGATGGGAGTTAAAATAACTCCTATCCTCCCTTTTCCTTAAACGATCTATATTGTGAATAGAAGTAGAAGTTTGTGTTGGGTTTTAGGCTCTAAAACTCATAAATGATAAATGTAATATTTGATCGATCATTAATAAAGATTTATCAATGTTTATTCCAATAAATAGTTATTGCTTACCTTGAATTTATCTTGCCTAAATAACCCTAATCATATAAACTAACTGTTGGGAATGTCCGAGAACTTATAGTTCGTGTTAAACATTCTATTTATCAATAAATAATAAATTGTTGATTTTGCATTCTATTATGAAAATCTAATAAACATATCCATGGCTATTGTTTGAATACTGTAACGTTATGTAGTGACATAAACTGGCTCAAGTTAATAGTATATAGCCTAAATGGTCTAATAAGTATATGGATGAAATTAGGTATCTCATCCTAGTAACACTATTGGATGCGGCCCACTTTGTAATTGTTACAAGAAGTTGTAAAGTGCTACAAACGATGTGATCCACATATTGTTCATTTGAGACATGTAAATAGGGGCATCCTATGCAAAGAATTTGCATATAGTCTGGACTACGAAAATAGTCACTTTTCTTTATAACGACCATTTACTGTTAAAACTGACTATTTCATTTATTACACAACCTAGGTTAACTCGATCTTAATCCTGAGCTAGCTATGAACTCCTGTTTGTTTAGAATTATCCTTTGATTTACAAACGGTGAGAGTAGTCCAACAGCAATGCTCAATAAGCTTTCCATTTTGGGGATAAGATCGGATGAATAGTTGAGGACATAGCCTTGCAAGATGAAATTCACTCCTACCCGATTTAGGGTTAGTAGATAGGTTGTTCTCTTAAGTACTGATTCCATGTCTTGAACAATCGGGGCTCCGCCTTCTCATGATAGAGAAAGGACTTGATTCATAGTTGTTATGAATCAGAATTGTTCATTAGAGGGTCAGTGGAAACTTAAGAAACAAGATGTATTCACAGGACGGTTATCTTGACCCAGCTGTGATTATGAACAACTATGAAGGATCGACTTGTTGATTATGGTTATATAAAGTGGACATAATATATCTACAGTGAGGGGAGTTCAACTATGGGCTATAGTGGAGTGACCCATTAGTTAACGAATGGGGGTTAGATCGGTCTAATGTGTTTAGCCGATTAATCTCGAATCGTTGGAGCCCATGATCTGTAGGTTCGCGAGGTCCCCCTACGAGCTCGTAAATGGATAAGCTTTAGAGTAGCTTGAGAAATTAATTTGAAACGTTCAAATTAAAATTAAACAGAATAGGAGAATATATATATTTAAATATGATTTAAATATATGAAGATGAGTTTGTGCAAGGATTAATTTAATATTTGATATAAATTAATTAGTTTTATTTAAAAATTAATTTATGAAATTACTTTTATAAAATTTAATTTTCAGTTTTAAAATCAAAATGGATTTTGAAGTCAAATTTTGATTTTGAGAAAAATTGGAAAATTGAAAAAACATGCACAAATGGAAAAATGAGATATTCCATTATCCATCTTCTTCATGCTTACACAAATCCCATTTCCTCATCTTCATTTACTCCAAGCATGGGTTGCAAGTCCTACAACATTCTTCTTTGCAAGTTCACTTGCAATAAATAAAGAAGATTAGAGTGAATTTGAGGCATGTATTTTATTAGAAATTTTAGAGAAAATTTCGAGCTGAAGAAGAGTTCTTCGAGCATGCTGGTGCAGTGAGATTTTCTCTGTAATTCTGTTGTTTCAAGCTATTCTTGAGTCCCATAACTCATTCTAAAGCTCCAAGAGAATAGTGGGGAAGATCTTTAGGTGGTTCACGTTGTTCTTTGGAGAAGTCTGCTGCTGATGGTGTTAGACGATAGCCTTCAGTGTTACACGATTGGTCTTAGTGAGATTTTGAGGTTAGACCAAGAGCAACCAGTTCGACCGATTTTCTCGAGGTCCAATCCAGTTAAGCCTCAAAGGATTTTTGGCTGGTCCGGTTCAGACTCATCCAGTCTAGTTCAAGATGCTTGGGTTCGGTTTGGAGCGGTTCAAAGATTATTTTGAAGCTATTTGTAATAGTTAGGCATCTGTTTGCTTGTTTATGCCAAAACTAAAACCGTATCAGTTTGTATTTAATTGTTTATGCATGTGATGTATGTAATAATTAAATAATTCATGTATGTGCATACAGTATGCCATGTAGATTTAAAACCCTACCGTAGGAAGCATGTTACATGCATTGAAAGTATGTTATAAATGTTATAATATATAGTTTGCATGTTAGGGTTATATTTATTATAATGGTTATATTTGATATTGAATGCCTTTGTTGAATGTTGTGGATGTTTAGCATGTCTAAAATTTTAGGTTGTTATAAAATTGGGTTAGACGTTTAAAATCCATAACAAAGTACAGCTGCATGCTCACTTAGGTTAACAACTAGTTTTAAATCATTAAAATAAATTGTTACCTTAGAAAATTCGGTTAAAAATTCATATCGGTTCATAAACCTGTATAAGGCTTGGGGTACTTAAATTGACGATTTATAGAACACCTCCTACCTGGGGACTATCGATCAATCAGCAACAGTCTTCTCCAAAGAACACCGTGAACCACCTCAAGATCTTCCCCACTATCCTCTTGGAGCCTTATAACGAGTTTTAAGACTCAAGAATAGCTTGAAGCAACAGAAAACCAAATAAAAGCTCATTGCACCAGCACGCTCGAATAACTCTTATTCAGCTCGAAATTTTCTCTAAAATTTCTAATGGAATGCCTGCCTCAAATTCACTCTAATCTTCTTTATTTATTACAGGTGAACATGCAAAGAAGAAGCTACATGAGTTACAGCTCATGCTTGGAGTAAATGAAGAGAAAGGAAATGGGTTTTGTGTGAGCATGAAGAAGATGGGTAATGGAAAAACTTAATTTTCCATTTTGTGCATGAATTTCAATTTTCAACTTTTCTCAAAATCAAAACCAATTTCAAAATTCAATTTTGATTTTAAAATTGAAAATTTAATTTTATAAAATTAATTTCATAAATTAATTTTTAAATAATACTAATTAATTTAATATCAAATATTAAATTAATTTTTGCATAATACCATCTTCATTAAGAACTGAGTTCAACCTTTCTTACGCTTCAGGATATCATGCTCAGAATTTAAGTCATAGAAATGGAACTCTGTGTTTGATTTAGCATGATTCACTATATATCACTCGTGATAAGTTATTATCCATTGAACCTGTTTTTTGGGATCTCTTGTCTACAGGTTGGGTTTTCCTGCTTGTGATTCATCTTTCTATAGGCATCAGTCCCATCCTTTCTGAGGTTCTGAAAACCTTTTCTTTGGCCAGTCCTTTTGTCAAAGGATCTACCAGATTTTCATCAGTCTGTATGTGATCTACTCTAACTACACGAGTAGTGAGAAACTCTCTAATGGTGTTGTGCTTACTACGTATTTGACGTCTCTTTCTGTTGTAGTAACAGTTCTGAACTTTTGCGATTGCTGCAGTACTATCGTAATGGATCAATATGGCTGGTACCAACTTTTCCCATAAAGGAACCTCTGATAGAAGACTTCTAAGCCAACCTGCTTCTTCACTAGCTGTTGCCAGTGCTATCATTTCTAACTCCATAGTAGATTAGACTAAAATAGTCTATTTTTTGGACTTCCAAGAGACAGCTCCGCCAGCTATATTAAAGATATAGCCACTTGTAGCCTTTGAATCATCCGAAAGAGGGTTCCAATCAGCATCGCTGAACCCTACCAGGACAGCGGGAAACTTTTGATAATACAATCCTAGGTTTTAGGTTTTCTTCAAGTATCTCATTACCCTTTCTATAGCATTCCAATGCTCTTTACTAGTTCTGCTTGTAAACCTGCAAAGTAATCCTATAGCATAAGCTGTGTCAGGTCTACAGTCGGTAGCGTATCTAAGGCTGTCTATGATGCTTGCATACTCTGATTGATTAACACTGTCACCAGTGTTCTTGAACAACTTGACACTAGGGTCATAAGGAGTACAGGTTGGTATACACTCAAAGTAATGATATTTTTTTAGAATATTTTCTATATAGTGAGATTGATCCAAAGAAATTCCTTTTTTAGACCTATTTACTTTTATGCCTAAGATTACACTAGCTTCTCCTAAGTCTTTCATGTTGAAGTTCACACTCAATATTGATTTTACATCATTTATGACGTACAAGTTTGACCCAAAGATCAATAAATCATCTACATATAGACACAAGATAGTGCAGAGGTTATTATTAAACTTATAGTAAATGCATTTGTCACTTTCATTGACCTTGAAACCTTTAGAAAGGATAAAGTTGTCAAATTTTTCATGCCATTGCTTAGGAGCTTGTTTTAGTCCATAGAGAGTTTTGTCTAATTTACATACCTTATTTTCTTGACCATGGACAACAAAACCCTCAGGTTGTTCTATGTAAATCTTTTCTTCAAGTTCACCATTTAGGAAAGAGATTTTTACATCCATAAGATGTACTATGAGATTATAAAGGGCAACGAGAGAGAACAAGACACGAATAGAGGTAATTCTAGTGACAGGGGAAGGTGTCAAAGAAATCTACATTTTCTCTTTGTCTAAAACCCTTTGCTACAAACATGGCTTTAAATTTGTCGATAGTCCCATCAAGTCTAAGTTTCCTCCTTAAGATCCATTTGCACCCTATTGCCTTACATCCTGGGGGTAGATCTACTAAGTGCCAAGTCCTATTTGACTCAAGTGAGTCCATCTCATCATTTATGGCTTTTTGCCATAGGTTGGCATCAACTGAGGACAGGACAACTCTTAAATCTTTAGGATCTTCTTCTACATTGTAGGTCAGGAAGTCATTTCCGAAATCTTTGGTGGTTCTAACTCTTTTGCTTCTTCTAAGTTCTGGGTCAGTTTCCTCACTAGGGTTAGGATCTCTAACTAGAGTTATACCACTTGATCCAGAGCCCCCACTATTCCTTGATTTAAAAGAAAATCTATCTTCAAAGAAGTCGACATCTTTTGACTCAATGATCACTTGGTTCCCTAGATCATAGAACCAGTAGGCTTTACTATTTAAGGCATAACCTATAAAGACACATTCGTAAGCTCTACTAACTAACTTTCTCCTTTTTGGGCCTGGAATCTTTACAAAGGCTAGACAACCCCAAGTTCTAAAGTAGGACAAGTTTGGTTTTTTATTCTTGACAATTTCGTAAGGTGAAGTTTTGTTTTTAGATTTTCGGATTCTATTTAGGACATAACACAAGGATGATTTCACCTCACTAATAAGACGCGGCTTCTGAACTAAGTAAAATAGTAACTACTAGTTTAGCTAATGTTCTATTTTTCTTTTCGGCTTTTCTATTCATTTCAGAAGAATAAGGTGCAGTCTTTTCGTGTATTATTCTATGTGAGTTAAGAACTCAATAAAACTGTCTGAGTCATACTCCGTTCCCCTATCACAATGAAGTCTTTTAACCTTGCTATTAAACTAATTCTCTATTTAACAAACAAAAAGTTTGAAGGCATCAAAAGCATCACTTTTGTTTTTCAGCAAGTATACGAAAGTAAAATCAGAGCAATCGTCAATAAAGGTAATGAAATATATTTTACTGTTCCTAGTTAAGATGTCATCAAATTCACAAACATCAGAATGAATAAAATCTAGAGGTTCTGAATTCCTAAGTATAGATTTATGCGGAGTTTTAGTAATTTTAGCCTGACTACAATACCCGCATTTATCAAGATCATTCGTGGATAACTTAGGTATCATTTCCAGCCTAATCATGTTACTAATTAAATTCTTATTCACATGACAGAGTCTAGCATGCCAAATATTCATAGAACACAACATATAAACAGAAGATTTCATTTTATTAAGGTCAAAATTTAATTTGAACATTCCCTCAGTTGCATATCTTTTCCCTACAAATACATTATTTTTGGTAAGGGTATATAGGTCTGCCCCTATAGTTTGAGTAAACCCGGTTTTGTTGAAGAGATAGCCCAAAACCAAATTCTTTCTTATCTCCGGAGTGTGTAGAACGTCCTTCAATGTGAGGGTCTTCCCAGAGGTAAACTTCAGTTCCACCTTGCCGCTTGTCCAGTTCCAGCAACTTTCGTGGAGTGGTGACCAACAGAATACTCTTATCCTTAGTTTCAGTATAAGTTTTAAATAGACTAAGGTCGTGACAGACATGGCAATGTGCCAGTGTCTATTCACCACCTTTCAAAACCAATCACATTTACTTCTGTGATCATGGCGACTAACGGTTCTTCTGTCAGGTTTGCCTAACCAGCAGAACGACGTTTGTTCCTACAGTTCCTAGAGATATGTCCAGGTTTATTACAATTAAAGCAGAGGAACTGTACTGTTTCTTCTAAAGAGGCCTTTTTTTTTGTTGGTTTTGGTTGCTGGAGCCACGATTCTGACCTTTCCTTTTTGTCCCCTTAGATTTTTTGTCAGGTTTTACCACGGTAGAGGAGGGTTTTCCCAGGTACTGCGTTCATCTCCTCCCTTTGGTCTGCTTCCGAGCTTCCTCCTCGATCCTTAGCCGGGTTATAAGACCCTCCAAGGAGAACTCCTTGGTCTTATGCCTCAAATTGTTTTAATCCTTCCACAAAGGGCAGTTTTATCAATAATAACAACAACTTGGATTGTTCGTCTAGAGGCATACCTTCAATATTTATCTTGTGGGCTATCTTCTAGAGTTTATGGGATTTGGGCCTCCAGGGATTTGTCATCATCCATCATCTGAACTTGGATGACGGCTAACAACATATTTCTTTGACCCAGCCTTCTCGGTTGTCATACTTCTTTTGCAGGTATCTCAGACCCATTCGCTGTCTTCATTGTACTGTAGTAGTCATACAGATCATCAGTCAAACCATCCAAAATGAAATTCTTACAAATAAATTCTTTCTTCTCCCAGTCAGCAACTTTCTTTGTCTGTTGTTTAGTTGGTTTTCTAAAGGGACCATCAGCTTAGCTCTGGTATAAGTTTCGACAACTTTCTTGACGGAGAAAAGAACAACATCTTTTGTTTCCACTACTTGAAGTTCGCTCCTTCGAACCGGAATAGACGGTTGAAGTCAGATATCATAACGCCATGTTGCTACTGAGGGCCATTGATTGATGTGGCATAAACGTCTTAAAATGTTAGAAACGGCAGGACCCTCCGAACGATGAACAGTAAAATAGTCAAGTCACGGCGGTCAAGCAAGGAGCAAAAACCTGCAAAAACAAAATCTCATTATAGGCTGAGTCGCGGAGTTCGCTCTCTTTAAGATGTTTCGCAGCTCTACCCAAGTGTGCAAGCAAAAATTGGTCGCGTCGCCCCAAGAATAAAACAACCAAAGAAAACCCGATCGAAAATGCACCGTTACCGATCGAAACACACACCCTTTCTAAACGAATTGCTCGGAGAACTAAAATGGAAGAGGAGAGGAAAAGTGAAATGAGAAGTGAAGAATGAAAATGTGATGATCGAATTGATGAAGGCCAAACCTTTTATAAGCCTTCAGCGTCAAACTGTAGGGAGCGAAAAAGACTCTTTGCCTCAGAATGTGGGCGGAAGAAATGGTGGAGCGGACGAAGTGGACCTTTTTTTATTCTCGATTAAAAAAATAATAAAAAATAATATTTTTATTAAAATTAATAATCACACACACGCGCCATGCCTGACCAATCGAACGGCAGCAACGGCACGCGCGAGATGTCTACCGAACCCAATTTGGTCTATCTCCTCATTCCTTCCAAAACATGGGTACCCCTTGAGGCCCAAACCCAAAACTCAAGATTGGAGTACATAAAGGAGGCTTCCAACACCAAATTTTCCAATGTGGGATTCTCTAAACAAAAGATTGGTTCCCTCTTGTTTTGAAAGTTAAATTTTCACCCAACATCACATCTTTTAAAACCCTAAGTGGAGCCGGTGACCTCGCAGCATTGTCCCGAGTACGAAACACGTGAGAGAGTTAAGAGAATGGGAGAGCAACTATCATGCAACTGTGGATGCTTTCGACATTGAGAAGGGCTGGTCGAAGAAAGGGCTTATGGTAAGGAAGAGAGAATCGAAGAAGATGATGGGAGGGGGAGAAAACAAAAATGGAAGAGAGGAAATGGCTTGTTGGGAAAATTGAAAATAGGATCTGAAGAGAAGGGAATGGAAATTATATGAAACAGGGTTTGGGTTTTAGGAAAATGGAAATGGGGGAAAGAATAGAGGAAAAACAAAAATAATTAAAGGGCTCCAAATTTTCAATTAATTCTTTTTATGAAATATTGTGTACTTTCAATAACAATGTAGTATGTTGCCAAAAAGTTTTTAATATTTAGCGACGCTAGTCAATACGTCACAAATTGTTTCAGTGATGCCAATGCAAATTTCATTGCTAATAATGATATTCTACAACATGGTTTTAAACGCGTTGTTAAATATAAACTTTTAGTAACAAAAATTGACTGCGCCACTAAATATTTGTCACTAAAAATAGATTTTCTTGTAGTTTGTACACAATGTTCACATGCTTTCGCAAGGAATTCGGTTCCTTCAATAAAATTTGACACCTCTAAGTATTTTTGTTTTCATAGCACCACATATATCAGAATGTACCAAGTTTAGTACAACTGGTTTCCTTGAATAATGAGATGACTTAAAAGTAACTCTTGTCTACGTTCTTACCAAATAATGAGAACACCTTTTTAGGGGTGCACTCTTTATATCACTAAGATGATTTTTCTTGGCTAGTATCTTAGCCTGCTTATAATACAATGATGAATATTTCTCTCCTTAGCTACCACTATAAAGCCGTTAGTAAGCTTCCATTTACCACTATAGAAGGTATTGTAAAAACCTTCTTCATCAAGCTTACTTGCAGAAATCAAATTCATGCGTATATTAGAAATGTGTTTCACATTCTTCAAAATCAGCTTAGAATCATTCTTGTTCTCCAAGTGTACATCTCTAATGCAAATTGCTTTTGAGTATCTATCATTGCCTATCCTAACATTGCCAAAATCACCGTGTATAGGATGCAAAGAAATCTCTCTTGGATGTAGCGTGAACTGAGGTGTCACTGTCAATCACCCCACTACTGATCTGTTGTGTAGCAAGATTTATAACATTACCATAAAAAAAATGTAAAAATCGTTGGTGACTAGTGTAATTTTGTCAACACATTACTCTTTACTAAGTCTATACTTAGTACTTCATTTGGGGCTGAGTTTGATAAGGAGGTTCTAAATATTACCCACGAGTCTGACAATGTACCAAGGACTGGTAACCCCATGTATCTCGTCTTCGAACTTGATACTTCACCGCCATCATTTGTTTGATAAAAAAAATTATATTATTATAAGTTTTAGAAGCTCATAGTAACTCAAGCTTGTTCCACATATCATTACTAGTTTTAGGGGTACATTGCGAATGTAATAGGAAATTAGTTAACTAGAAACAATAATAATTATCATGCAAGTAACACAAACGATTTCAATGTGGAAAAACATCCTCAATGTGATGAGCAAAAAACCACGAACCAAGGTCAAAATCTCTACTATAATTAATAATAAGAACAAAAAAAGTTATTCGTAGTCACAACTAGAGGCATACATAAAATATATGTCAAGATCGATAACCTCGGCAACAAATGACAATAATAAAGAATAATAAATTAGAAAAGTCTCACTTGAAGTGACAAACAATTATCACTATAATCTAGTGTAATTTCTATTGTATAAATTGAAGTCTCTCGTATCAAGAATATATTGTCAAAATTTTAGGTGGATGGGATCACAAATCAACCCCCAAAGGCTGAAAATCTTTGTTGTTCGAAATGAGTTTTCTTAATTTTCTAAAATTCCTTTTAATTTTTCTTTCTGTCGTCAACCCTCTCTCGGTCTGCGTGATGTTACATCAACCAACCGACGCTGCGTTTGGTTTTATATCTGAAACCTAGTCCATAATATTGGGCCTTAAAATGGGCCTTCACATAGTGAAATAACACATCACATTGCAGGATGTCTATTCGAGTCTGACTCAATTATTTTTCAATTCTTATATGTTCAACTGAATTAGTCGATCCAAATCCATTTATCTTTTGGGGTGCACATTACCATGTGCCTCTTTTATCCTATAGACTTGGACTCCATGAGTTTTGAGCCTTGCATTAGGCAATTCTCAACATAATTATATTGATTAAAAATTGAAAATAGATTGCCATATATTTATTTATTTATGCCACCATTACGAGGCTAAAGGAATTTTACCAACACGCTGCTGGTGGTATAGATTGTAGGAGAGATGCATTTATTTTTTTTTAGGGTAATATCGTCTATATAATTTAAGCACTTATAAGTATCGCTTCAAGAATAAAATCAACTTTGCTTCAACTCTCATTCAACTTTTCATCATCACGATCTGATTCTACGTTCACCCATATTTCTGGAACTGCTTGTACCAGATTATGTACGGTCTCCACCACGTAATCCGCCTCCTTGCTTTTCCTTATCTTCCCCACCTTCATTAATGATACGATAGCATAATTTTGCCATTAAACTCATAATTTTGTATCTATTTGATTTTTAAACTTTCAATTTTATCTTTAACAAGTCATTGAACCTAAAACAAATGTCTAACAAATTCTTAAACTTTCAATCTTTGTTTAATAAGTCGTTGACAGATTTAACATGCACCTTTTAAAACTTGAAAGTTTAGTCCTTTATTTGAGTTCAAAAGTTTAGGTCGTTTTTTCGACAATATGTGGAAGTGGGAAGACGAGGATCTAACCCCTGATCTCGAGGTCAATAGTCCATACTTGATGTCAATTGAGCTTACTCATTTTGGCAAGTTTATGTCTTCATAGATATAAAATTCAATTTTATATACACTTGATCAAACTGTTTCTTAAATTTTTTTTTAACATATAAAGAATTGTTGGATACAAGATTAAAACCTATAAAATGTAATATTAAAAGTTCATGGACTAAACTTGTAATTTAACATGTATTCTAAAAAATTAAAAAGTTTACCGCATTTAAAAATTCATATTTGTTTACCGTTGATGCAAATACCTCATATTAACAAGAATCTAATTGTAATTTATATGTGATTTAAATTATGTTTTGAGCTAATATTGATGACGTGGCTCCACTATTTGGATGACTTCCATTAGAAATAATTAGGATACGACGATTTTATTTATTGTAGAGTAGAGGAATTGAACCTCCTAATCTCGAAGTTGATCAACCTTTATGTTAATTTTGGTTAGAATGATGATTCCAAATTCTAACTTAAATAAAGAAAAATTTCTAATACTATAATAATAAATATCCTTTCCATTCGATCTTCGATATATTATAAGATGAATAATAATTGAAAATTTCTTACTAATTGATAGGACAATTTTTTTTTTATATAACAAACCATCGTGAAATGCCATGTCATTTCAAATATATACATATATTTTTCCATACACAAAGGAAGGGATCTTTTAGACAACTTCCTCTGATTACGTAGAATATTAAGATTATTTACACGTGATTATGAAAGTAATAATTAAGCATTTTTTTTTTTAAAAAAATAATCGAACATATTCTTTATCATTTTTTTTTATTCTATGAAAGACAACATGTGTAACAACTACCGAGTAGAGAATAAAGTAGGAAAAGAAAATATGTGGTTAAGATTATACTACTTTAAAATCACGTTTTTATCCTTCAATCACCAAATTTATTATATTTAATATTGAAATCTTTAAAAAGAATATTTCTAAGTTAATAAATCTTTGAGAAATAATTTTTTTAATAAAAAATAATAAATAACAATTGATATTTTTATTTGATAATATATGTGGTGGGAAACAGAAACTCCATTATATAAGCTTTATGTTAATTGAGTTATACTCATTTTGAAACAAAAAAAAGCTATTTCGATTATTATATATCTTATTGAACTTATTCAACTCTAATATGTATAGTGTTGAAAATAGTGTTATTAATCTAGGGGCATTTATGTAATTGTGTAGGTTCCTAGGGTTTCCTACTGTCTATTTATACGTTTTGTCCCTGTGTATTCAGTGTATCAGATTAACTAATAAGAAAGATCTCTATATCGTGGTTTTTCTTCCTGTACTGGAGTTTCCACATAACTGTGCGTTGTTATTCTCTTTTCTTCTTCTATATTTTAACATGGTATCAGAGATAGACGATGAAACCCTAACCGTTATGGAAGAGAACCAACCACAGTCGTCTTCTACCGATGGAACTTCAAGTTTTGACATGAAGACAGACATTCGAGCAGCCGTGAAGGAGTGTTTTCAAGCAGTCCTACCGGAGTTGATTTCTGTCGTTCAGCTGCAGTCGATGGAGAGCCAGAGTCGATGGGAGCTATCGCGCCAGACAGAAGCCACGATCGGCGATCGAAACCAGGGCGACGCTGCCTTCGACGGTCGGACAGAGACGAATCCCATCGAGCCCAGCCGTGTCTTCAATAGTCGGATAGAAACGAATCTGATCGAGCCCAGCCGTGGGTTGCTGCCATCCGTGCCGATCGTGCTCGCGTTGGTCGAATCCTACGCACCAGGTCGGATCGATCGCCGTAGAGCCGTGCCTAGCACTTCGCTCGAGCATTCTAGCTGGCTGGTGCCATGTATTGTGCCGAGCAGATACGAGGACCATCTGAAGTAGCCGGCAACTTGTGGCTTGACCCAATGCCCAGATGATGTTAGACAACGGTTGGCTTATCTCCAACAATAGATTTCAGACTTGGATACGATGTTCGGCGCAAATCCCCAACCGGTTCAACTAGTCTATTCAGAGAATTCGATAAATTCATTCCCCTATTTTACCAAATGCTTCTTATTTATCTGGGTCGATGGGAAACTCTACAGGATTTCTTGTAGGGAAAAAATTAAATGGCTAGAATTATTTCTCCTAGTCCCAAACAATCAAAATGGCCTTAGAAGGGCGTCATAAATTTGGGTACTTGATAGGGGAGATTCCGAAGCTGGTACCAGGCGATGCTCAAAAAGGGATCTGGAAAGGGGAAGATTCACTGTTACTTGAAAATTGAAGAAGCAGAACATGTGTATGTTTTCATGGCTGGATTAAATCCTAAATTCGATGGTGTCCATAGTCGAATATTGGGTCAACGCCCTACCTTTCTTTCAGAGAAGTTTGCTCCGAAATACGGTTGGAAGAGGATCAGTCATGCGCCATGAATAATCCTATTACTACAACTGATGCAGTTGCCTTCATTGTAAAGTCGGCCAGTGCTGATGGCGATTAAACCCCAACCCCCCTCCCCCACATGTGTGTGAGCACTGTAAGAAGCCCTAGCACATAAATAACCAGTGCTGGAAATTGCACGGGAGACCTCCAAACAGCAGGCGACGATAGCCCCATGACAAATCTAATATTGGTCGTGCCCTAGTGAGTGACTTAGTAGATGAACATACTCAGAAGCAATCTTCTATTGACAGTAAGAACCGTTTGAGTATGGTTGGGATGAGTACTATTGCACAATCAGGTAATTTTCCTTCATTTGGCCTTATTAGTATAAATGGTAAAAAACTGTGGATTGTGGACTCAGGGGCCACAGATCATCTTACAAGTTTTTCAGATCTGTTTATTTCTTACAATCCGAGTGCTGGAAATGAGCGTATTTGAATTGCAGATGGATCTTTTGCCCCTGTTGCAGGGAAATGCTATATCTCCCCGTTTGGCGGTTTAGTTCTGCGTGATACTTTGCATGTGCCTAAAATCTCTTATAATCTGTTGTCTGTCAGTAAAATTACAAGGGATTTGAAGTGTAAGATAATTTTCTCACCTGATTCCATTTTGTTTAAGGATCTGAAATCGGGATGACGATTTACATTGTCCGGCACGATAGAGGATTCTATTTCCTTTTCGAAGATGCTTCCTCTAGAGATGATCATCGAACTGGGTTTATGTCATTAAATTTTTCTATTTCTAAAAATGACTTTATGTTGTGGCATTTCCGTTTAAGACATCCAAATTTTCAATATATGAAGTATTTGTTTCCGCATTTATTTCGCAATGTTAATACTTCCTCTTTAAATTATGATGTGTGTATTCGTGCCAAGCAAAGCCGTGTTCCTTTTAGGTCTCAGCCTTATAAACCCTCGAGTCATTTTACTCTTGTTCATAGTGATGTTTGGGGTCCTTCACCTGTTACCACTTCCACTGGTAAATGTTGGTTTGTCACGTTTATAGACGACCACACTCGCCTTACTTGGATCTTCCTCCTTACTGACAAATTTGAGGTGTCATCCATTTTCCTGCAATTTTATATAACTTCCGGGACTCAGTTCAATGCAAAGATTGGAATTTTATGGAGTAATGATGGGTAGAATTCTTCAACACCTCCTTCAGGGATTTTCTTATCTCTAAGGGAATTGTCCACCAGAGCTTGTGTGCATATACTCTGCAACAGAATGAAGTAGCCGAACGTTAAAACCGTCATCTGGTGGAAGTTGCCCGGTCTCTTATGTTATCTACCACTCTTCCGTCATATCTGTGGGGGGATGCCGTTCTTACTGCCGCCTATCTCATTAATCAGATGCCCTCTCGTATTCTTAACCTTCATACTCCCTTGGAACTGTTTAAAGAGTCCTTCCCAACCACTTGGTTAATCTTCGATGTTCCCCTTCGGGTCTTTGGTTGCGTTGCCTTTATTCATTCCCATGGTCCAAACTGCACAAAATTTACTCCTCGTGCTCAAAAGTGTGTCTTTGTTAGATATCCACTTCATCAACGTGGGTATAAGTGTTATCATCCGTCATCTCGTAAATATTGTGTCTCCATGGACGTCACCTTCCTCGAAGATCAACCGTTCTTTCCAGTTAGTCATCTTCAGGAGGAGAACATATATGAAGAGACTAACTGCTCCTCTTATGCTATTCCCTTAGAGTAAGCTCCTATTCATATTTTGTCTTAGCCTAGTTCTGAGCATGACAACCCGATCCTTCCTACCAACCAAGTTCCTTGTAAAGCTTACTATAGGAAGAATCTCAAGAAGGAAGTAGTGTCACCTGTTGAACCGGAACTGCCGGCTTTAGTACATGAGTCAGACCTGCCATAAGATCTAAGTATGTATATTCCTAAAACTAATGATGTTGATGTGTGTATGGAGACTGACAAATGCAGGTAGGATAAGGGCAAAGGAAGTGGTAATACTGAAAGTATGGGAAGACAGTTGAGAATGAAATGATTCTATTTAATGATGATGTAGAGGATACTACTGAAGTCCCTGATACACAGATAGTCGATCATGGTGAGGAGCTTGGAAAGTTGAAGGATCGTTATGCCTCGCTCGTTCTTCCTATAGCTTTGAGGAAAGGCACTCGTTCATGTACTAAATACCCTATGCATAGTTACATGACGTATAGTAATCTGGCACCCGAGTTCAAAGCTTTCACTACCAGTCTGGACACTATGATGGTTCCAAATGACATAAGTGTTGCGATGGAAAAACCAGAATGTCGGTCTGATGTTATGGAAGAAATGAGAGCTCTCGAGAAGAATGGAACTTGGGAACAGGTGGCTTTACCTGAAGGGCACAAGACAGTTGGATGCAAATGGGTGTTTACTATAAAATACAAGTCAGGTGGGATGATTGACCGGTACAAGGCTAGGCTTGTTGCAAGAGGATTTACTCAGACCTATGGAGTAGACGACTCTGAAACCTTTTCTCCCGTGGCCAAACTAAACACTATCCGAGTGCTTTTGTCAGTTGCCATAAATAAGGATTGATCCCTACACCAATTTAATGTTAAAAATGTGTTTCTGAATGGGAAACTTGAAGAGGAAGTCTATATGAGTACTCCTTCTGGATTCGAGAATCAGTTAAAAAACAGGGTGTGCAGATTGAGAAAGTTGTTATATGGGTTGAAACAATCTCCAAGGGCCTGGTTTGACAGATTCACAACCTTTGTGAAAGTACATGGGTATGTTTAAGGGCATTCTGATCACACTTTATTTACAAAAAGGTCGAGATCGGGGAAGATATATGTTCTTATTGTCTATGTTGATGACATTATTTAATCTAGGGATGATGATGTTGAGATCATGAAGCTCAAAACAAAGATAGCCAAAGAGTTTGAAATTAAAGACCTCGGTAAGCTAAGATACTTTCTGGGAATTGAAGTGGCTCGATCAAAGGAAGGTATATCAGTTTCTCAACAAAATACACTCTGGACTTACTAAAGGAAATAGGCATGACTGAGTGTAAACCTATTGACACACTAGTAGAGTACAATGCAAAGCTCAATGAGAAGAATGATAGAGTTCCTGTCAACAAAGAGAGGTATTAGCCGCAGTCGAGAAGTTGATCTACTTGTCTCACACAAGGCCAGATATTTCGTATGCAGTAGGTGTTCTCAGTCAATTTATGCAGGCTCCCTGTGAGGATCATATGACAGCAGTTGAACGTATCCTTCGTTACCTGAAAGGAACCCCTGGCAAGGGACTGATATTCAGAAAGTTCGATAAATGATCTGTTGAAGCCTACACTGATTCTGACTGGGTAGGTTCTGTTGTTGATAGAAAGTCGACATCTGGGTATTGTACGTTTGTCTGGGGTAATCTAGTCACCTGGAGAAGTAAGAAACAAGGGATCGTTGCTAGAAGTAGTGTTAAGGCTGAGTATAGAGCCATGAGTCTGGGGATCTGTGAAGAAATCTGGTTGAAGAAAGTGTTATCTGATTTCCAGCAAGATAATGAGCTTCCGATGAAATTTTTTTGTGACAACAAAGCTGCCATCAGTACTGTAAATAACCCGATTCAACATGACAGAACTAAACATGTAGAGATTGATAGATATTTCATTAAAGAGAGATTGGACAGTGGAAACATATGTATCTCTTATATTCCTTCAAATCAGCAAGTTGCAGATGTGCTTACAAAGGGGTTACTAAGACAGAGCTTTGATTATTGTGTAAGCAAGTTGGGCCTTATTGATATCCATACCCCAAGTTGAGGGGGAGTGTTGAAAATAGGGTTGTTAACCTAGGGGCATTTATGTAATTGTTTAGGCCCCTAGGGTTTCCTACTGCCTATTTATACGTTGTGCCCCTATATATTCAGTGTATCAGATTAATTAATAAGAAAGATCTCTATATCGTGGCTTTTCTCTATGTACTATGGTTTCCACGTAACTGTGCGTTGTTATTCTCTTTTCTTCTTCTATATTTTAACATATAGTCCACATGTCACAAATCATATCATTCATATAGTTTAATCACAACTAATATAAAGTGAGAGCTAAAAAGCTATTTCTAAGTTCAAGGTTTAATTAGATATTTTTGTTAAATATTTACCATTGAACTTAAAATTTAAGTCGATGAATTTAAGAAAATTTAGCATTCTCCGATTATCAACATGAAAATTTGTAATGGTCTCAACCAGTAAATATCAATAATAATTAGGAAAGAAATTATTAAATAGTTTAAGCATATGATCTCTAACTCCAATATCATATTAAGGGTGTGTTTAGAATACATTTTCAAGTGTTAAATTTAAAAAATAAGTCATTTTAAAAAAACTTGGAGTGTTTGATAATCACTTAAAATGAATTTTTTTTTTAAAACTTTTTTCTTAAATCAATCCAAACGAGTCTTAAATCACCATTATTCCCAAAATATTTAAACTAATAGATTAGGTTAATTAAATTCAATCTTTTAAAGACACTCTCACAATTTTAAATATAAGAAATTAAAATAAATATTGGGAAAAAAGATTTAAATGGTAAAACAGAAATTTAAAAGACAGGGGAAAGGAAATTTCTTACCAAAACAGTACGAAGACCGAGGGCTTTTCCAGCAGCGATGTTGCGCACGTTATCGTCGAGAAACAACTGGCGAACAACGATAAAACAAATCAACAAGGGATACTTAAAAGGTTTGAATTGGATTGTATTGAGGATATTTTTTAGATCAATTTGAAAATTCTAGGCGGTTGAGTTGATATCTAAGAGATCCAAATATAGTCTACAACTCAATTCAATCAAATCTTTAAAATTTAAGTTGGGTTATCGGATTATAACTTATATTTTTTTAACTAAAATATATAAATTTACATACAACAATGACTAATAATTAAAATCTCATAAAATTCAAATATTAATACTAAATATATATGATATTTGTTGCACATTTTAAACAAAGACAAATATTATAATAATTCACAAATTAATATACAAAGCAAGCAAACTTTAAACAAAGAGAATACATATATAAAATTCGGGTATGGTTGGATCAATCAAATCTTTTTTTAACCAACCCACGATCCAACCCAACTCAATAAACATAGAAAAAGTATAACCCAATCAAATTTAAGAACAAAACTAACTCAACTCAACTCTTATATTTTGGATTGCATAATTTAGATTGTTTAGATTGTTGGATTATTTGAACATCCTCAAGACGGCTTTTTGTCACAAAATACCACAAATATTATGTAGTGATGACATACCGTTCGACGGGGGTCAGCATTAGCGACATCAAGAGCGATTCTTATAGCGTCCATCGATGGCTTTAGAATGACTGGAAACTTGTTCGGCCGAGTCATCTTGAAAAGATTCGGATTCATTGTCTCGAAACATACAATCTTCTCAAAGCAACCCTCTAGGCCGAGTTGGGCAAGTACTTTGGTTGCATGGTTTATATCAGAATTTGTGAATATCTACTAATTCAATAAGGGATTATCAATATTAATTTAGAAAAAAAAAAAACCGTTGGTATCCTTAAATTTGGATTCTAATTTTCATTTACTATTTAGGTTTGAAAATGTTACATTGAATTTTGATTTCAGTTTTCATTTGATATTTAAAATTTTAAAATGTTACATTCGAATTTTGTTTCCAATCGATTTTAAGTTTGGAAATTTACACGTATATTCTTTTTTTTTTTTTTTAATTAAATACTCACTTTTAGTACTTAATATCTATTAATTAATTTAAAACAATTACATTAGATTTTAATCTCAACTAAATTTCCTTCATACTAATATGGTTGGTTCGTAAGCCGTAACTATAACTTACGATTTTTCTAAGAGGAATGGTGAGTAAGAGACGTCGAAGCTTAAGGTCTTGTTTGATCCACTTGTACGGCAACCTCCCATGCACAAAACTGACAAAACAACACGTCAAAACAAAACGTTATAGTTGATTTTCCTAAATCAGTATTTTTTTTTTTCTGTTCTTAAAATTTTGGCTTACCCATGGTAATCATCTGGATGGATGTCATAGCCCAATGCCTGTAGAAAATTAAATATACAAAAATAAAAAAATAAAAAATGAGAGACATACTTTAGGCCAGTAGTTCCTCTAATGGAGATTGTTGGGAGAATTATAAAGTGTTAGGAAAATGGAGCCAAAACTCCAAGCCCATTTCATTTGTTACTTAACCCATAAGCATGTTTTTATTGGTTAATTATGAAAGTGAAAATAACCTTAAATATGGAGGTGACTTATGAAAGAAGAAAAATAAGAGGCTGTGGAAATTAACTCTGCTCAAGGTTTATTTGCTTTGGGCTTTGTCCCATTTGGCTAAACAATATATATGTGTGCTGCAATATGAAGGAAAAAATGCAAGTGAGTGTGGAAGTGAGTGATTATTAAAAAATACTGTGTATTTTTCTCCTTTACATTGAGATTTCTTTTATTGTTTATTCCAAATTATAGAGTTGTAGTATTGAAAATCAAATAGTTCGTGTTCGACTATTTGAAAGAGATATGTAGCATGAGTTTGAAGATTTTTTTCATTTTCCATCATAGTACAACTTCCAATCATAGAAGAATGGATATAGTCTTGAGTTTAGGGTGAACCAATATATTTTTTTTCGTGTCGTTCTCTTTTTTTTCTTATCCACTTTATTTACAATTTTATAATCGATTACTTATTTGGCTCTAATCTGTGAAGTGGGAGTTTGAGATATAATTTAGTTTATTGTGCATTTATTTATATCTCGTATAAATTTCCAACACAAATATAATAGAAGAAATTTGAGTAATATTGAGAAACAACATGTAAAGAAAATAGATTCAAGTCCTCTGTTGTATGTACTTCTTTTATATCAACTACTGATGTAATAAATATTTTCGGGACTTGTCCACTCTATGAGACAACAGTTGAAAAATTTGAAAAAAAAATGATTTTATTATTATTTTAACGTAGACAATCACACACAACTCTTTATGGAAGGATGTAATACTGTTTAAAACCAAACGAAGAATCGATCCGACTGAACCGACAGTGATTGAATAGTTCTACAATTGGGTCAATCAGAATCGGTTCTATATTTTTAAAAACCGACGAGTTGGTTGATCGGTCCAATGAACAAAAATCGACTGATCGACCAATTCTATTGCATCTTTAAAGAGAGACAGCAAACTCGTAAAGAAATGAATTGATGAGATAGCGAGAAAACCGAGGACTAAAGTTTCAAGAAAACCTTAGCTTATTTTTCTCAAAATTATAGATTAAATAGATAAATAAATAACCAGTGCATTAAATGTTTTTGAAAAAAATCAAATCACTTTTGTTTTCTTTTATCTCTGGGTAATGTAGCTTAAGGCGTACTTAATCTTCCAGTAATTTCTTTATACAAAGTAGAAAAAACAATTAAAAAAATTACCATATGGCAAATTTTTATTAGTGCAATTTGGGCTGCACAATAGATGAGTACAACTCACATTGCACCCAAGTTTTTTTTATCCCTCTTTCCCTCCCCTAATCTTCACCCTTCTATTTGTTCCCATTTCCTACCTTCACTCCATTTCTACTCTTTCTTTGTTGAATTTCGGCAAAAATTAGAATAGTAGTTGTCCTACATTGGAAATATTCAAGTATGTGATTAGTTTCAAGTACTATAAAAGGAGTACATGAGTTTGGTTTCAAATCGTCCTGGGTTAAGGCATTTAAACTTGAGTGTGTTAACTCTAATCAAATTTTCTTTTTGTATTATCTAGTTTGAGTGTAAGAAAATGTTATGAGTGGTACAAAAGCTTTGATAAAGTGTTATTATATTGGAGTCGAGAGAAAATTATGTGATTGTAACAAATTTTCATATAGTGAATTTCTTTTGGTGGGCCATGGTTTTTCTCCGATTTTGGAGGTCTCCACGAAAATTCTTGTTTTTCTTTTAGTTTTTAATTACTTCGGCTCATTCCTGTAGTATTAGTAAGATGTTTTTTCAAACAAGTGGTATTAGAGTTTTAGGTTAGTATTTTCTTGAATTTTTCAGTATACTTTGTGCTTGCAGTATCGTTTGAACTTTCTCATAAAAAAAATTCTTGAAACGTGCTATAATATTGTGAATTATCTGAGTTGTTCATTATTTGAAGACTTGCTAGGCGTGAGCAAATGTGCCAAGCTTTATGAATCTAATAAAGTTGGACGAAAAGAAATTTGATGGAAGGATCTACTTCAACTTATGACAGGGACAAGTCAATGATATAATCATACAATTTGGGTTACCCACATGCAAATTAAATGGTGATGGTGATCTAATGGAATCCAAGAGTGATTCCAAGATAAGTTCAAATAAGAAAGTCTTCAAACAAAAGATAAACTATTGTGAATGCAGACAATATGAGAACATGAAAAATAGAGTAGGTTCGCTCAAGGGTTCTGGATTGGATATTGACGTTTTCTTTCTCATCAAGGAAGACGATAACTTCCTCTGAAGAAGATGAAATTAACCTTGATGACATGTCTGTTTTACCATGATAGAGGATGTGTTGTTAGTGATTCTATAAGTTCGCACACGCCAATTGACTTAGTGGCTATAAAAGTTGCAATGTGTGTGATGGAAGTTATATCGGTGTTTGAAGAACTTGAGCCAAGTGAATGGAAGTTGCACCATAAATTTGTACATGGTTTATCAACAAGTGATAAAAGGAAAAATCTTAAAATGTGAAATTCCATGTGATCTACTCTTTATGGTGGAGTAGGGTATAGTTCTCTGAGTTGAGAATATGATTGCCGGTGAAGACAATGGATGCAATAGAAGCTATAGATTCTTCATGTATCTTGCCAAGGTGAAATTTATTAGATTTCAACAAAATATTAGAAAACTAGTTGTTCCACATAAGTAATGAGTTCCAAGCATTATAAATGAAGCCTATGACCTTGATTTCATATCGTCCTAATTAGAAACACTTTAAGCTTAGATGTGGTAACTTTGGTTAAATTCTTTTTTTGTATTTTCTAGTTGAGAATGTAGAAAATGGTGTTAGCACTGAGCAGTACAAAAGCTTCGAAAGAGAGCTTTTGTAAGTCGGGGAGAGAATTCTATGTGATTGTAGCAAATTTTCACATAGTGGATTTCTTTCTTTGGTCAAGGTTTTTCTTATAGTTTTGAGTTTTCCATTTAAATTTCTTATGTTTTTTTTTCTAATTTTTCAATTGATTTTGCTTATTATTGTGGTAATAGTGGGTTTTTTCCCCAACACTTTTCTTTACACTCTTTCTTCTTCTCCCTTCCCTCTTCAATTCACAATTGTTTCCTATTTTCTATTGTTGTTGTTATTGTGTCTATGGTTTCTCTGTTGTTGCCATCATGCTTACGACTTTTGTTGCCACCATCGAAGTTTTGTTGCCTACCTAACATTGTTGGGTTTTTAGCAAAATGTTAGAAATGCAGTTGTCCTACATAAAAAAGATTTAGGAAAGTCATGGGCTTGTCCAACATTGAAAAGGTTTAAGAAAGTCATGAACTTGTCCTATATCAAAATGGATGAGGAAAGTCATGGGCTCCAAGCATATAAAAGGAGTCTATGCCTTTGGTTTTTAGTCGTCCCAGTTTAAAGCACTTTAAGCTTGGGTGTGCTAGCTCTAGTTAAATTCCCTTGACGTATTTCTAGTTTGAGTGAGAAAAGGGTATGGGTAGTCAAAAACTTTGAGAGTGTGCTCTTGTAATTGGGATTAGGGAGAGAATTATTCTATGTGATTACAAATTTTCACATAGTGGATTTCTTTCTGGTGGGCCGTGGTTTTTCTCCAAGTTGAGAGTTTCCCATGTAAATTCTTGTGTTTCCAGTTTTATTGCTTTCTTTTAATTTCTTTATTATTTTTCTGCTTATTCCTACGATAGAAGTTGGAGTTATTTCCCAACAAGTGGTATCAGAGCGTTAGAATTCGTAGTTTTTTTGAATTTCTAAGTATGCTTTGTGGTTGCAACATTGTCTGATCTTCCACATCAAAAAAGAATTTTTGAAACAGGTTGCAATATTTATGAAAGTATAAGTTGTTCACTATTTGCTGATTTTCTAGGAGTGAAATAGATGTGTGTCAAGCTTTATGAGTTTGATTAAATTTGATGGAATGATTAACTTCAACTTGTGGCAAGTGCAAGTTAAGCATGTGTTGATGCAACATGGATCATAGAAGTACATGTTAAGTAGTGATGGTGTTCTAGTGCAGTTTCAGAGTGATTCTAGCAAAGATTTAAAAAGGAGAGTCTTCGAGCAGGTTCGTTAAAGGGCTCTAGATTGGATGCTGACGGTGTCTTTCTCACTAGAGGAGACAGTGACTTCCTGTTGAGCCTACTTCTGTGAATTGATGAAACTTTTAGCCCAAATGATGAAATAAAGTGAGGCCCTTTTTGCTGATCCAAACCGAGAGCCCAGTTCTTTGCCCCAAAATTTTTTTGGTTGGTATAAAACTTGGCTATTGTGTGCCCATAATTTTTCTGCTGATGCCTTAAACATGGTCTATCCCACTGTTCTTTGTCTGATGGAAAAATAAAAGAATGACTTTCTTTCTAATGGGTGTTTATTGCAAAATTAATTTTTCTCTCTTTCTTGTTCTTTGATTCTCTCGTTCTCCGCCTTCTGTGTTCTTTTACTTTCTTTTAACCCTAATGGTTTCTTGTTTGATCTGAGCGACTGCTTTGAGTATACGATGGAGGAGTCTTGCAATCGTGTAGACAATGGCAGAAAGAAAACGTAAAGGAACATGCAATCGTGTAGACGATTGCTGAAGGAAAAGGTAGACGATCGGTCGATCTTCTAGACGATATGAAGAAAATAGTAAACGATCATGTTATCTTGTAGACGATGAGAAGAAAGGGAAGAAAGGCTCAGCGATGTACGTGGTTTGGCTATTAAAGCTTACGTCCACAGGAAGGAGAGAGTTTTATTCATGAAGCTAAGTCACAAAGTCTTTTTCTTTAAAGATCTTTCAAGTTCTTCTTGAAGCTATGTAGTTGTTGTATCTAAAAATTTGTAAATGATGAGTATTTATACTAATTCTGATATAAGTAGTTACAATAACTAACTGTAAAGATTAAAGAAATGTGAAAAAAGCTTCTTGAATGTTGAATGTATGAGCTTATAATCTTCAAATCTCCACCTTAAGCTCAACATGCAAGCTCTTCTCCTTCAGGATTTAACATGTCTTCACCTCTTTTCAGGAAGCAGAAACCCGATCTGCCCAAGACAATTAGCAAGCTTGAGTTTACTCACAGGTTTGGTAAGCATGTCCGCTGTGTTCTCGGTGGTATGAACTTTTGGCACCTCGACTTCTCCTTTCTCTATTCTATCTCTTACAAAATGATACTTGATATCTATGTGTTTGGTCCTTGAATGATACAGAGTATTTTTGGAAAGGTGAATGGCACTTTGGTTATCACAGTAGATTTTAACTACTGTTTGATTAATATCAAAGTCCTTCATCAATCCTTTTAACCATAGTGCTTCCTTTATTGCTTCTGATAGAGCCATGTACTCTGCTTCTGTGGTTGACAATGTTGTGATTAATTGTAAATTTACTTTCCAACACAACAAGTTAGGACCAAATAAGAATAGATAACCTGTTAGAAATCTCCTTTTGTCTTGGTCACCTGCAAAATCTGAATCAACATATCCATATAGCTCTAAATTTGATTCATTAGTACTTTGATATGTTAATTTTGACTGTTTAGACCAAATTAGATATCTTAAAATCCATTTTGTTGTTTCCCAATATCTTTTTCCAGGGTTAGACATGTATCTACTAACTAAACTAGTGTTGTAAGATAAGTCTGGATTAGTAGATATCATTAAGTATATTAGATTCCCTACTGCTTGATTATAAGGAATTAATTACATTTGAGTCAAATCTCTTTTGGTGAGTTCTCAGAGGAAAGTTTAAAGTGTGTAACAATAGGTATGGTGACTGGTTTTGCATTTGTCATATTGAATCTGTTTATTACCTTTTTATAGTAGCTTAGTTGACTTATGGTTAGGGTTGAGGATGTTCTGTCCCTTTAAATATCTATCCCAAGGATCTTTCTAGACTGACCCAAGTCCTTCATGTCAAATTCTCTCTTTAGAAGATTTTTTACATGAGTTAAATCCTCCTTAGATTTTCCTACTAGTAACATATCATCAACATAGAGCAATAAGTAGACTTTGTCCTTATAGGTAGTAGAATTAATATAAGAACAAATATCATAGGAACTTCTTTGAAAACCTATACTCTCTATGTAGTCATTAAACCTTCTGTACCAGCATCTAGAAGATTGTTTTAGACCATATATTGACTTATTTAGGAGACAGTACAGGTCTTCCTTACCCTTTTCCTCAAACCCTTTAGGTTGAACCATATAGATAACCTCATCTAAGTTTCCAGGTAGAAAGACAATTTTAACATCTAGTTGATCTAATTCTAGATTATACTGAGCAACTAGAGATAAAAGTAGCCTAATAGAGGTTTGATTACTACTGGTGAAAAGGTTTCAGTATAGTCTATTCCTTCTCTCTAAGTAAATCCTTTAGCCACTAATCTTGCCTTGTACCTAGACTTTTCTTCTTTGGTAGAACCTTCCTTTAGTTTATATATCCATTTAGAGGCTATAGGTTTACAACCTTTAGGAAGAGGAGCTAGGGTCCAGGTATTATTGGTAGTGAGTGACTCCATCTCTTAACACATAGTTTGAATCCAAGACCTAGCATTAGGGCAGTTCAGTGCCTTTTCAAAAGTGGTTGGTTCTTGGTCATTAGGAGCTATTGTGGCATTTAGAACTAGGTTTATACAGTTATTTTCAGTATACCTCGCTGGAGGAACTATCACTCTTCTTTTTCTATCCCTAACCAAGGAATACTGACTTAAATCAGGTACAACTTTAGTATTCCTAGTGATCTCATTTGAGGCATCCTCTTCTTCTTCTAAATCTATAGGAGGGTGGTTAGTGGAAGATGTTGGGGTTGATGCCCTAAAGTCTCAAGTCCTGTAGTTTTTAAATAGTATGTACGAACACTTTTGTTGTTAATATATGATATTTACTTCACATCTTGTATTTTGCTCGGTTAATTGTTTTATTTGCTTTACCACAAACCAATAAACATAAAAACCATGATTATCTGTATGTGACTCAAGCATGTATGTGGTGACATACAAGTGGATCATGTCTTGAGTGATAACTAAAATGTTCTGTAGTAAATGGATAAAGGAGGGAAACCTTATCCTGGTAATGTTATGGACGCGATCTGCTTTGTGGAATGGTCACAAGTGTTGTGATTTGTCACAGATGGTCTGATCCTAATCATTCGTGTTGGGGACATGCGAGCAGGGGCATCCTATACAAAGAGTTTGTATAAGACCTGACCACGAGGTGTTAACGTCTTGTTATATAATGTCGTTCATGACAGAGACTTCACTTCACTAGGATGACCATAGGTAACATGACCTCAATCCTGAGTGAGTTGGGAACTTCTACCATTGAAGGCGATCCTTTGATTTGTATGGGTACGAGTGGCCAGATCGCTGATTCAAACCTACCATTTTGGGGATTTGTCTAATTTGGGAGCTGGGAACTCAGCTACACAAGATGGAATTCACTCCTTCCCCGAGGTAGGGGTAAGTAGATAGATGGCTCCTTTAAGGGCTGATTCCGGGGCTTGTTGGCTTCACACACATTCTCTTAGCCCAAGAGGTGTTCACACATAGTTAGACTATGTTATATTGTTTTAGAGGCTCTTTATTTATTGGAGTGTGTATACAGGGGCAAATATTGGCCTAGCTGTACTTACGAACGTTTGTGAAGGGTCATCGTACTCATGATTGTTTATATCGATCACAGAAATATATCTGTGGTAAGAGTTTTAGTTTGCTTTAGTGGAATCATTGACAGTTAACGGATGGTGGATTTCAAGGCTAAAGAGTTTAGTCAGCTATTCACGTACCATTGGAGCTTCGAGCCACAGGTTCATTAAGTCCTCTGGTAGCTTGGATAAAGTCGAGAACCAGTGTTTGGGTTAATTTGAAATGTTTAAATTGACAAGAAGAAGTTCAACTATATATGATATAATTGGACTGGTTAATTATATATGATATAATTGGCTAAATATATGAGATAAATTATTTTGGAGGAAATTAGATATAAATATGATTTATACCAAGTAGAGGAGAAAATACTATAGTAGATATGTGATATCAAACTATAGAATATAAATATAATATGATTATATTTATTTATTAATTAATTGATTAATTATATGATAATTAACAAATTCTTCCACGTTCGGACGTGGATAATGGGCAGCGTTGGTTACGGTAACCAGCGGGTTAAAAATGAAAAGAGTTTTCATTTTTTGTATCGTGCATTCATTTTTTTCGACCGCCCAAAAGAATTCGTGAAAACGATTGCCCGAGAGCCTATACGATAGTAGCTCTTCCATCTAAACGATCGTCTACCTCACGATTTCTCTAAACAATCGTATACGTTTTTCCTAAATGATCGTTCAGCTTTTCACACGATTGTGTAGCTCCTCTATGCGATAAGCATTCTTGCTATACGATAGCACTGTATTATCTCCCACTTGCTTATCGTCTACACAACTCATTATCTTTCGTCCTCTACCAAATTCACCAAAGCCCACTCTTTGGGTTTTCACTCCGAGAATACCCGGGGTTCGTTAGTGGTGGTATCATCCCCGCTGCAGTGTTCGTGTTTGTATTGATCATGCTGTTGCAGTCGATGTTCCTACCGAGTGTTGGTAGATCTGTTGGAGGGATTCGCTGGGTTAGGGTTCAGAAGTTCGAAGAGTGTCTTCAACTGGTATGGAACCCTTTCCTTGTTATTCTTTTTATTCTGAGCATGTCGATAATTAGATTAATGTGCATAACTATATGTGTTGAATATATATCTTTTATATTTCAGTCACTATGAAATCGGAGCGATTTGAACATGCTCATGGAACTCTCGGTATGAGATCCTTCAAAAGAAACTTTAGGTGACTCCACCTCAATTCTAGTAGTATTAGGGCTATTAGAAACTTCATAGGATGTCTTTTCCTTTTGCATAGACATTTCTTTTTCTCTGAAAGTGACATCTCTGCTTATAATAAATCTCTTTTCAATAATGTTCCACATTTTAAATCCTTTTACTCCCTCAGAAAACCCTACAAACATACATTTTACTGCCCTAGATTTTAATTTTCCTTTATTTTGATAAATATAACCAACACATCCAAATACCCTTAGGTTTTCTAGGTTAGGTGGGTGTGTGGTTCATTTTTCTTCAAGAGTCAAAAAATTTAGGGAGAAATGTGGACACTTATTTAATGTGTACACTCTTTAGCTTGCAGCCTCTGCCCAGTAATTTTCACTTAGTATTGCATCTGATAGGAGACATCTAACTCTTTCCATGACTTTTTTATTTAGTCTTTCAGCTACTCCATTTTGTTTAGGAGTGAATCTAACTGCCCTATGCCTAGTAATTCCTGTTTCTTTACAGAATTTGTTAAACTCTTCACTACAAAATTCTAATCCATTGTCAGTTTTTAAGTATTTAATTTCTTTAGAAGTTTGTTTCTCTATCACGAATTTCCATTCCTTAAACCTATCAAACACTTGGTCTTTAGTTTTAAAGAAGTAAACTCAACTTTTCCTAGAGAAGTCATCAATAAAAGAAAGTAAATACTTTGAGCCACTTAGGCTAGGTGTAGGAGCTGGACCTCATAGGTCAAAGTGTATATAGTCTAGGATAACTTTTGTGGTATGTTGTGCTTTAGTAAAACTTTGCCTTGTGGCTTTCCCTAAAACACAGTGTTCACAAAAGGTTAGATCTTTTGAGAGACCTTTAGGAAGAATTCCTTGATTAGATAGGACTTCTAGGCCTTTAGCACTTATGTGAGATAATCTTTTGTGCCATACACATCAGCATTTGTGATCTCATTTGTGGTGGCTACATAAGCTCTCGCCCTCATCTCAACTCCTTTGACCACAAATAAGTCATTTATCTTTTCCCCAACTAATATTACTTTAGAGTCCTTTAGCACTTCAAGAGTTCCTCCTTTACCCCTGTATTCATACCCTATAGCATCTAACATACCTAAGGAGATTAGATTTCTCTTAAGTAGTGGAACATATCTTACATTCCTAAGAAGTTTGATAGTTCCATCCTTAAGTTTCATGGAAACAGAGCCAATGCCTTCTATTTTACAGCCTTGGTTGTTTCCCATATAAACCATTTCTCCTTCTGTTTCCTTAAAGGTGTTAAACCAAGGTTTTATTGAGGTCATATGGTAGGTGCATCCGGAGTCTAAAACCCAATCATGTTTTCTTAGAGGGTTTACATGATTAGATTTGTCTAAAGTTGAGGCTAAAGCATTTGAGTAGATGAAGGAACCTTCTACAACAGATGCTTCAGGCTGTTTGCCTTTTGAATCCTTTTCTTTCTCTTGGTTCTTTCTCTTTAAAATAAAACAGTCTTTTATTAGATGTCCCTTTTTCTTACAGCACTTGCATTTTATTTTCTGTTTTGATTTATTTTCTTCTGGGTTATGAGAATTTCTGTCTTTAGAATGGTTTTGCTTAAAGTTTCCTTTTACAAACAGACCTTCACCACTAGGTTTATCCTTTTTTATCAATCTGTAGCTCAAGCTCTCTGGTTCTTAGGGCTGAGATTATGGTGTCTGTGCTTATACTATCCCTTCCATACTTTAGAGCATTCTTAATTTCTTTATACGGTTCAGGCAAACAGTTTAGAAGCACATAGGTCTCATTTTCATCAGCAAGTTTTTCTCCTAGAGTTTTAAATTTAGTAACTATATTCTTGAACTCATCTAAGTTGTCAGTTAGAGTTTTAGATGAATCCATTTTAAATGTGAAGAATTTCTCCCTAAGATACATTTTGCTAGGAAGGTCTTTAATAGCATACAACTCTTCTAGCTTAGTCCATATTCTATATGCAGTTTCTTGATCTAAAACTTGTCTAAGAACACTGTCACTAAGATTAAGAACCAACATACCGTAGGCTGCCAGCTCCCAATCTTCCTTTTCTTGGGTCGTCACTGTGGTAGGGAGTGTTGATGGATCAAGGAGGGCTCTGTGGGCTTTCTACTGGCCGAGTATCACCTTGATCTTGGCCTTCCACAGTCCAAAGTCTCATTTGCCATCGAATTTCTCCACCTTGAACCTTGTTACTGACATTTTGGATGAATAACTTGTGTCTTGATTCTCCAAGAATTAAGATCTTGAATGCCTATTGCTCTGATACCACTTTGTTGGGCCTGCTTTTGTGAATTGATGAAACTTTTAGCCCAAATGATGAAATAAAGTGAGGCCTTTTTTGGTGATCCAAACCGAGAGCCTAGTTCTTTGCCCCAAAATCTTTTTGGTTGGTAGAAAACTTGGCTATTATGTGTCCACAATTTTCGAGCTGATTCCTTACACGTGGTCTGTTCCACTGTTCTTTGTCTGATGGAAACATGAAAGAATGACTTTCTTTCTGATGGGTGTTTATTGAAAAATTAATTTTTCTTTCTCTCTCTTATTCTCTGATTCTCTGATTCTCTGCCTTCTGTGTTCTTTTACTTTTTTCTAACCCTAATGGTTTCTTGTTTGATTTGTACAACTGCTTTGAGTATACGATGGAGGAGTCTTGCAATCGTGTAGACGATGGCAGAAAGAAAAGGTAAATGAACATGCAATCGTGTAGACAATTGCTAAAGGAAAAGGTAGACGATCGGTCGATCTTCTAGATGATATGAAGAAAATGGTAAACAATCGTGCTATCTTGTAGACGATGAGAAGAAAGGAAAGAAATGCTCAGCGATGTACGTAGTTTGGCTATTAAAGCTTACGTCCACAGGAAGGAGAGAGTTTTATTAATGAAGCTAAGTCACAAACTCTTTTTCTTTACAGATCTTTCAAGTTTTTCTTGAAGCTATGTAGTTGTTGTATCTAAAAATTTGTAAATGATGAATATTTATACTAATTTCTGATACAAGTAGTTAGAATAACTAACTGTAAAGATTAAAGAAATGTGAAAAAGCTTCTTGAATGTTGAATGTATGAGCTTATAATCTTCACTTCCTTTGAAGAAGACGAAATTCATCCTTGTTGTATATTCGTCTTACCATGATAGAAGATGTGATGTTAGAAATTTCACAAGTTTGCACATGGGCATTGACTTAGCAGTTATGCAATGTGTGTGGTAGAAGTTGTGTCGATGGCTAAAGGAATTCCAAGTAAGCCAAGTAGATGGAAGTTGCACCATAACATGGTTTATCGGCATGTGACGAAAAAGAAAAATCTTGGGAGGTGGTATTTCAAGTGGTCTACTTTTTATGACGAAGTAGGTTATAATTGTATGAGATGAGAATTATGATTGTTGGTGAAGATAATGGATGTTATAGAAGTTGTGGATTCTTCAAATATCTTGCTAAGGTGGAATTTGGATTTTTTGACAAAATATTAGAAATGCAGTTGTCCTATATAAAAAAAATTTAGGAAAGTCATAGGCTTATCCTACATAAAAAAAGTTTAGGAAAGTCATAGGCTCCAAGCTTATAAAAGGAGTCCATGCCTTTAGTTTTTAGTCGTCCTAGTTAGAAACACTTTAAGCTTGAGTATGCTAGCTCTAGTTAAATTCCCTTGATATATTCTCTAGTTTGAGAGTGAGAAAAGGGTGTGAGTAGTTAAAAGCTTTGAGAGCGTGCTCTTGTAATTGGGATCGAGGAGGGAATTATTCTATGTGATTGTAACAAATTTTCACATAGTGAATTTTTTTCTGGTGGGCTGTGGTTTTTCTCCGAGTTTGGATTTTTCCACGTAAATTCTTGTGTTTTCAGTTTTATTTCTTTCTTTTAATTTCTCTGTTATTTTTTATTTTTTTTTTTTTTTGCTTATTCCTGTGGTAGAAGTGGGAGGTATTTACCAACAAACATAATTCTTTCTACCACCATTTTTTGTCTTCTTACACCAGCTAGTTGATCATTTGATGCTAGTACCCTCAATAGATGTTGTTAGTTTTCGTAAAACGAAAATTGTTATAGTTGGTTCGATGATGACCTACTGATGATCACCCTTAAGAGGGTGTTTTTTTCTAAAGAACCCAACTTTAAGGAAACAACATGTGTTTGATTAAAAGACACAACTCTATACCAAGAAATATTACTATTTGGATTACCACAAAGAGTCTATAATTACATAGTTTTCTTATCATTTTATACACACTCAAAAAATAAAACACACATATACATATGTTCAAAGAATGGTTTCTTTATTTCTTTATTATTTTTCTATACAATTATTCATATACTGTAGTGTTTGTTAAATCTTGTGGTTGAAATATTACATTCACATGTTAATCATCTTTTCTAACCTAGGAGACAACTATTCATGACACCTTCAACACCATAGAGAGAACGAAATTATCTTGAGAAATCATGTATTTGTTGAGTTCGGATTAACCTCTCTCATCATTTCATCATACTTTTAAGTAAAAAGTTGTCTAGCTCATACTACTTTATATTGAAAAGTTGAGTTCAATTTTTCACAACTCTCTTTTGTCAATTTGCTCTTAGAAAAGCAAAATATATAGATAAATATGAGAAAGTGTAGAAGGAATTGAACGAAATGTTGTGTGTGAAAAAGTGTTGGTAAGAGAGATTTAGAGTATGTTTGGTTAATTTTTTAAAATAAGTCATTTTGGAAATTGAAATGTTTAGCAACAACTCAAGATAGTTTTTTAAACGCTTTTAAAGAGCATTTTAAATTAATTTTATCAAAAGAATTTAAATAAAAACGATTTCTTTGAAAAACTCTTTTTATTGTAGTCATTTCAAAGAGAGCCTTATAAAAATTTTTAGATCTAATGAATTTATGACACAAGTTAAACATCTCTTCAGATAACAAAAACATGAGGAAATTTGTACAGTTAACCTATTTTAGAGACCCAAAATGTTAAATGACTTATTCTTTTTAGAAAAATGTCAAATGACCTTCTATTGATGTCATGGTTGAGTAAAGTTATGAATATGTCCTTGATTTATTTATTCGTCTTTCCTCTTTCATTTTTTGATGCCTCTTTCCTTCTCGATGTGACCACAACTTTTTTGGCGAACCAACTTTGGGGAAACTCTTTCCTTTTTCTCTTTCTTTCTTTTTCTTCTTTTTTGACATACCAGCTTCAGTGAAAACTCTTTTTTTTTTTTTTTTTTTTTTTTCCTTTTTTCCTCGTTCTTCTTCTTCTCTAACAATGAACCTCTCAACTTGGTTAGATTGAACAAAATCCCAAATCTAGCATAAAACAGAAGGAAAAGAAAAAGGTGAATGAAATGAAGAGAATCGCGTAATTGGGAGGGAGAGAGCAATGGTATTGAAGATGATTGAGCCCTCCCAAGAGAGAGTGAGATCCAGAGAGAGCGAGAAATATAGAGAGAGAAAGTGATTTATGAATGAGAAAAGGAAGAACGAGAGATAGAGAGAAAAGATTGATTTATGAGTGAAAAGGGAGAGAGATAGCAAGAGAGACCGAGACTGAGAGAGAAAGCGAAATTAAGAAAGAGAGCAGGACTAAAAAGAGCGAGGGATATAGAGAGAGAATATTGATTTATGAATGAAAATAAGAAGAGAGAGAGAGCGAGAGCAAGACTAAAAGAAAGCATGAGCGAGATGGCTTTTTCGCATGCCCGAATATATTTTGATAATTTTACCTAAATTTGATATCAGTATAGGGTGATTCGACATTTTTTTTTGTTTTTGAAAATATAAATCATTTGACATTTTTGGTGCAATTTTTGAGACGTTGGACAACTTTCCTAAAAACATGTAAATTTTGAGTTTTGATAAAAGAAAAAACATCATCTCATTTAAAATTAGAACTTAATATTAAAATGCAAAAACATAGATTAAAATGGTTAATGAGGGAAATTACTCGCAAACCAGCCAGGTTGCCACCATATGTCTCGAAAAGCTCTTTCCGAAGAATGGAAGCTTTAGTTTCTGGAATTCCACATTTCTGGATGAGAAAAACTGTCAAAAACCAACACTACTACTCAAAATCTTGAATCAATAAATATAAAATTTAAAGAAAATCCACAAAAACATGGGAAGAAACGAAACAGATGTCTGATACCTTCGATGTTTTTATTGACAGCATCAGCAATTCCAGTGTTGAACGGGTACAGAGTATCATCCATGTCTGTATGCAAAAATAGAGTTGCAAAATCTGAAATCTCAACTCATGGAAATGAAGATAGAGAAGAAGAAGAATTTACCGAAAAGGATGCAGTCCAAAGAAGAAGCCATGGAGGTGAAGTTGAAGAAAAACAGAGAGAAACAGAGGAAAACAGAGACTTCGAATGAAGAGAGGAGGAAGAAGAAGAAGCAAGATAAAAAGCAGAGGGATCGAATATTTTATTTTGTTGCTACAACTTTCTAAAATATTTATTTTAATACATCAACATTGGAGGATAAAATTATTTTGTTTTGGATCATTTTTCAATAAATCTTAAATTTAGTTTTTCAAATTAGTTTTTAGAATTGTTATAACTATAATAATTATATCTAAAGTATTAATAAATATAGTACAATGCAAAAAAATTTGTAGATATTACAAAATTTAGATATAGCTCTGTGAATCTATCATTGATAGATTATATCGTTGATAAATTTTATTATATTTTTATAATTTATTTTTAAAAAATATTGTTATACATTTAATTATCGAAAAAGAAGACGTTATGTTATATCATGGAATGTGATATGAAACAACTTTAAAAGTGTTACTTAGTGTAATTATCTTTAACTTTTATCGAAATTAGTTGAAATAATTATAACAATTTTCAGGTAAGAAAACATATTATGTGACTACATTTCCAAAATCTATAATAAAAGGCTTATATATAATATATTCAAAAGAGATCATGAGAACATTATCTCCATTTTCTCATTGCATAATTTAATAATACATATTTTGTCTTTTGTTACAATTATTTGAATTGAAGTGGGGTATAATTTTGTTTGTGAATGTAATTTAGAATAGATATGAAATCTCATGATCTAACGGTAGAAATATGCTTGAATGAACATTCACATCTTTTGTCTTGTTACACCTATTTAGATGTGATTCAGAATAGATATGAAATCTTATGATCTAACATTAGAAATATGCTTGAATGAGCATTCACATCTTTTGCCTTGCTACACCTATTTAGATCATAAATATGACACATCAAAATCTAACGATAGAGATATGTTTGAATGGAAAATCATGTCTTTTGTCCTATTACAACTATTCTGATCAAAACAGTGTATCCTTTCGTGTAATGAATGTGATCGAAACCATAAATATACAACATCGTGATTTAAGAATGAAAATATGTTTGAATGGAATATCACATCCTTTACTCCTTTATAGTTATTTAGGTCGAATTGGTTATGTGACAGAGTGATGTATCCTTCTGTATATAGGTATAATCTAGACTATAAATATGAATATCACGATCTAATAATATAAATATGTTTAAATGAACAATTACATTATACGCACTTTCAAATATTTTTTTAGTACAACAATTGCAGGGATGGGGTGTTAAATTTTATTTAAATTTAATATTATCATCAATGTGGCCTATGTACATTATTAATTATTTTATCTCTTAGGCCTATTATTTTATCAAGCCAATTAAGTAAACGATATTTCCTAAATTAAGTAAAAGACAATTCCTTAATTAAACGTCTCGATGAGATGTGTTATATAAAGATAAAATCGTAGGTATTGTCATATCTCTGCTTCATCAAGAAACCTAAGTAACTTATAAAGAAATGCCAAGAGAGAGAAGCTTGATCCCTTACTAGATCAACATCACGAATCAAGGTATGTTGAAAATCATCTAGTTCAAAGATCTTGACATTTATTGTTTTATACAATATTAGGGTTTTATTATATAATCATGAAATTAAAACTTATATGATATCAAATAACTTTTAAGGAGGAATGTCATATTAATTACCATTGACTTAAGTTCACTTTGAAAGAATATTTTATTAATTAGAATCTTTTTAATTTTTTTCCCTATGTATTAAATAAAACTATAAATTTAACGTGATCATACGTGTTATATAAGCTAAGAAATAATAACAAATATTTTAGAAATATTAACGATAAATAAACAGGGAATAATTTTCTTTTTCAGCTTTATTGAACCAATAGTATTTTAAACAAATTTTAAACATTTATTTCGATCATCAACGGCGTTCGAACATTATCTTTCTTTATTCGCAATTATTTTAATCATATTCCTTTTTATTCCCATACTTAAAATTTAAACTATATTCTTTCACATTTGAATGAAAAATTATAAAAAATAGCACGTTTAGGTTTTTACCTTACAAAATTAGTACTCTTCTTGAAAACTAGTCAAAATAGTTTTTTTCGGTTCATCTCCGACAAGATCGACCAACACATCTAGATGTGTATACCTTACAAAATTAGTACTCTTCTTGAAAACTAGTCAAAATAGTTTTTTTCGGTTCATCTCCGACAAGATCGACCATCGAGAATTAGTTAAAAAAATCAACTTTTCTAATTCATCAATTATTTTGGGCCTTCCATCTTGCTTAATTACACACTGAGATTTGCTAATTTTTTTTTTTTATTAATCCTCTCAAATTTTAAACCAAATCTTATATTATTTTCAAATTTCTCCAAATTTGGTATAAATATTATATCAAATTATTACGTAATGTTTCAAATCTTTAGTATAATTTACGTTTTCACAATTATATGAATTTTCAAAATTCTAAATGGGTTTTTCAATTATCAAAATAGATTTTTCAAATTGATTCAACATTTCTAAATTTTAGAAAAGATCAAATTTTTCGAAAAATTTAGTAAGATTTGAGATATATATAGAATCTCGCTGTTAATCCTGCCTGAAATTCCACTATGAAAGCTCAAATATGTGAATTTCAATGTTAACTATGCTCGAAATTTCACTAAGAAAACTCAATTATATAGAATCTCGGTATTATTTTGCTTGGGATTAACACCGAGATGCACATAATCTCGGTGTATAATTTGGCGAGATGTATCGAGAAATCCCAAACAATCGATAAGTTGAAAAAAATTGATTTTTTTAACTAAAATCTCGTGGTTGATCTCGTCCGAGATGGACCGAGAACAACTATTTTTATGAGTTTTTAAAAAATATGCTAGTTTTGTAATGTAAAAACTTAAATGTGCTATTTCTGACAATTTCCCTATTTGAATGTTACTCTTTCAGTTTCCTGTTAGTAATCTTAAATATCTTAAAAGGTTGATTTTTTTCTCTCAAGGTACATAATTGAAATCTAGATTTCTGAAATTATAAATACTTAGGATTATAGATGTTTAGTTCATGTTTGTTATAATTATCTTTAAATTTTTTATAACTGTGTTTGTTTCATAGCATTTTTCATTAAAAATATCTTGAATTTATGTCCCAAGAATGTCCTTATGACTATTTATTAATTTTATATCATTTGAATATAACATGTTTATTTTTATCAACTTGAATTTCTTTTTAAATTAATGCAATGTATATTATTTTTATATGTTATTTTCACAATAAAATAATATATATTAATTTAAAAAATTTATATAAAATAAATTTTAATTTCAAATTCCAATTCAATATCTTGGTAAAAAAAATATAAGCAACTATGATATATAATAAAGGGTTGGTTACACAAATAATAATCAGACCTAAAATAATTAAAGATGTAGAACAAGGATAAACATACTAGGGATATGGTACAAAATTAGTGTCAGATATCAATAATAGCATCTATTAGTGATAATTATATAGGTAAATGACTAAAAAACCCACACACAGCCCACCATTTCACACTTCTTCTTCCAGTTTTCTAAATTGAAAGCTATCACTGATAACATCTATTAATGGTAATAATTGATAACAGCTATCAGTGGTAGATCATGATAACCAACTTACCATACTAATTGTAGCCACTGATAGTGTAACGACCCGACCCTCTAGGACCTAAGTTAGACCATTACTAAATACATGCATGCATGGAACTCAAAACGATACTCGGTTATGGCGAAATAAATGCTAATTAAATAAGGTAAGTTCAAAAGTCTTTCATTAAATTCAAATATTAAAATAATAGTAGGGTACCCATGAATCATAAAAGACAATAAATACGTCTGAAAACTAATTCTTAAAAGTAAGTTTTAAGCATCAAAACTAAAAGAGAGGAACATGAAAAGAACTTTAAATCTCATGAGCGAAAGTGTAAAAACTAGTCCCAGTGGCTCGATCACAAATTCCGCTTGTCCATCGCCGGTGCATCTCTATCCTTACCTGAAACAACAACATGAGAGAAAGAATTAGTATAAAATACTCAGTAAGTAACCCCACTACTGGGGTCAGGCTGGGCATCTATGTCCTATAGATACCCACCTCTGGTGAAACATATAAACTACTCTAGTCCTCATGAGACACATATACACATGAAACAAGAAGGAGACTGAATCCTATCCTACTGTAGTTAAATATGTCCACTACCTCTGGTGAATCCCGAAGGAAACACAATCTCTTACATACGCATGATTATGCATACACCTCTTTCGTATACATATAACCCACTTAATGTGTACCTCTTTCGTACACATAGTTACGTATACACCTCTTTCGTATACACATAACCCACTGAATGTGTACCTCTTTCATACACCTGGTTAAGTATACACCTCTTTTGTATACACCTAACCTACTGAGTATGTATCTCTTTCGTACATCTAGTTATGTATTCACCTCTTTCGTATACACATAACCCACTGAGTATGTACTTCTTTCGTACACCCCAGATCCTCTCTATAAAGGTAGGGATGTGTATCTCTTTGGTACACATGGTTAGGCATACACCTCTTTCGTATACACATAACCCACTGAGTATGTACCTCTTTCATACACCCCAGTACCCTCTGTGTATGTATCACTTTCATATACACCAACCTTAGTACATCTCTTTCATGTACTAGCGCCTTTGGACATGCATCACTTTCATGCACTAACTCATGTAACAATCAAACATTTGAAATTTTATAATACATCATATAACTTACGCACTTTCACAAAAAATCACATCAATAAGCACCTCAACAAAATGCTCCAACTTTCACCTAACATTAAGACATTTCCATAGTGGTATTGCTTAATTCATAATTTAAGATCATGCCCAATCGTCCTTTTAATATATTTCATAAAATTCTAAATCATGCTCATACATTAACGTGCTTCAATCATATTATCACATGCTCATATATCTTTTCTAAACAGTCTATTAAATCTCAGAACAGTCAAAATTATCCTTGTAACTAGTCTTACAATCCTTAACATCAACAAATCAAATACAACCATATGGAATCACATACCATCTCATGCTAACATTCAAGTGTCTATGTGCACAAATAAATCTTTCAGATCTCATACCAGAACATACATTGGTCATACTATACTATCAGTCCATCATGCTGTCATTCTGCCATATCATTCATTTATCATGCTAGCATACATCTAATGTCTGGCCCGTGGGCAGTTCCAGTAGTAAGATTACTTACCTCTAATCGCAAACTCTAGAAACTATAAGCTCAACCTCTTCCTTGCCCAATGAAACCTTGAATCAAACAAATATGCAAAACAACTTTAATCCTTGTTGGTTGTTGTTCGAAATTTGGAGCCATTAAGAAGTGGGTAACTTAAATCTAAGTCGCAAGCGTTGTGGCCGTTGAAGTTGTATGCTGCAGCGTCAGAGGACATTGGTTGGAGATCGTGGACATTGTTGTTGTTCATTGGAAGGAGAAAACGAACAGATGGGAGGTGGGGTTTGACTTTTTATATATAAAAAAATAATAATAATAAAACAAAAAAAGGAAATAATATAATTATATTTAATTCCTTTCCATTTATACTATTAAATTCCTTTCCATTTCAAAAGAAAATTAATTCCTACAATTAATTTTCAAATTGAATAATTTCACGCCAACAATTAAATTCCCACACTTACCCCTGAAGTCCAAAATGCCCTCAACTAATAACAATTACTAAAATTCCAAATAATAAAGTTACTGAAATTACATTATTACTAAAAAAATGTGCGGGGTGTTACAGATAGCTACTATTAGTTGCTTTCATTGATAGCTGCTATCAGTGATAGTTTTCAATTTGAGAAATATTACTACAACCTTGAAATAGTAATACTTGAAAAATCATCTTTCGATTTGCTATCAACCATCAATAGCTATCATTGATACACATTGATCAATTAGAATCAAATTTAAAATATTAACACCTAAGGCTATCAGTGGATATCAATGATAGACTTTTATAAGTACTTATTTGTTGGGATTGGTGTCCTAATTCTCCCAAAGTCTCGTGGTTTGTAATATATACACATTGTTATGAATAAAATAAGAGTTATTTTGTTTGCCATCTACTCATATCTGATAAAGAAAGCTCAATGGTTATTGTATGTAAACTTAAGCATGTATATGAGATATACAAGTGGATCACGCCTTAAGTGATAATCTAAATAGGCCTGTAGTATAAGGATTAAGGAGGGATATCTGATCCTAGTGACACTATAGATATGACCCGCTTTGTAGAGGTTTGCAAGTATTATGAACTACTATAGATGGTAGATCCTTACCATTCATGTAGAGACATGTGAGTGGGGGTGTCCTATACAAAGAGTTTGTATAAGACTGGACTACGAGATGATTCGTCTCTGTATATAATGCCGTTGATACTGGAGACTTACATCTCACCTAAACAACCATAGGTGACATGACCTCAATCCTGAGTGTTTTAAAAACACCTGCCTTTGAGGGCGGTCCTTTGATTAGTATGGGTGAGAGTGGCCAGATTGCCAACTTAACATGCCTACCTTTTTGGGGACTTGTCTGATTTTGGAGCTGGGAACTCAGTTATAGAAGATGAAATTCACTCCTTCCCCGAAGCAGGAGTAAGTAGATAGATTGCTTTCTTAAGGGCTGATTCTGGGTCTTGAACGTAGTGGCCATAACTTCTCTTTGGAAGAGAGGACTCAGTCATACTCAGTCATATTATGACTATGACTTATGTTCATTAGAGGGATTAGTGGTACTTAAGGAGTTAGATGTAACTACAAGGGCATAACAGTTATTGGCTCAACTGTACTTACGAGCAATCTGTGAAGAGTTATCGCATTGTTGATTGGTTGATATGGACACATTATATATCTGTAGTAACGAGAGTTCAGTCGTCGGTCTTTAGTAGAGTGCCTAGAAGCTAACAGATGGTGGATCCCGTGACTAAAGTGTTTAGTCAGTTATTCACGTACTATTGGAACTTCCTACAGGTCCATAAGGTCCCCTCGGTAGCTCAATGGATTCAAGTTGAAAATCAGTTCTTGATGTTGATTTGAAATGTTCAAATTGATAAGAGGTAATTTGATTATATATGATATGATCGGTCTGATGTATAAGATACATCAAGTAGAGGATTATCATGAAGATGAAATAGAAAAAGAACTATGGTTTATATGTTTCATGAGATGAAATATTAAAACTATAGTTTATAAATATAGTATGGTAAGTTGGTTATCATGTATATTTATAATTATATTAATTTTTGGATAATTATCTCTTTTTCTCTAATAACCAATTGAGTGGGAAGTTATTGGTGGTTTCATGGTAACCGTGCGATAAAAGGAAAAATATTTTCCTAATTTTAGTAATTGTTGTGGGAATTACCATTCTCAAAAAGATCTCACACAGATGTTGTCAAGTGGATTAGATTCGATAGCTGAAGAGAGACTGTACGATCGTGGAGTGACACTACACGATAGTCACTCAGCTGGCCGATAGCTAAATGATCGCGAAGCTTTTGCTAAATGATCATGGAACTTCTTCTAAATGATTGGGCATTATCTATACGATAGACTTGTCATCTATGAAGCACAGATACTTCATGTGAGGTAAAGAATCAGTATCAGATACGTATCGGATACCGATACTTCCAGATACTTCTCAGATACGTATCTGACACACGGTTTGACGTATCTATATTTTCTGATACTTTTCAGATACGTATCTGACACGCAATTTGATGTATCTATTTCTATGCGTACTTTTTTTTAAAGAAAAAAGACAAGTAACTCGTTTAATTTTTCCCAATCTAAAATTAGGTAACCTATTCAAAAAGCTCACTACTCGAGTCCAAAACTAAAAGAAAAAAAATTAATGAACCAAACCCTAGACTAGAATCATATAATCTCCATCTTCACATTTGAGTCATCACAAAGTCCACCAAAATATAAACCACTTGGATATCTTCAACAATTTAATGAAGAAGTTCTTCGTTTATCTTCATACATCTCCCTCTAATCTTCTTCTTATCCTTTGTAATATGAGTCACTTTTCTATTGAATTTTATTAACTATTGTACTTCAACATCTTAGATGTTGCTTTTCTTGTATTGTATTTTAGTGTTTGTATTCTATTTTGTGCTATTGTTATTAACTTACATACTTAATTTATCTATATCCTATATTTTCTTAAAGAAAAAAAATGTATCTTCAACGTATCAGTATCCTCATTTTTTAGAAATATCTATATTAAAAAATGACATATCCTTAGACGTATCTGTATCTTAGTTTTGCCGTATCTAATCCGATCGTATCCGTATCGTGTACTCATATCTGTATCTGTGCTTCATAGCTTGTCATCTTCCACTTGTTCAATCATTTACACGATTGTTCTTCCTCTGGTCTCTGCCACGAACCAAGTCCACACAGAGCTCACACTTCTGGATTCTCGCACCGAGAATATCAAGGTAGCCATTATGGTGGTGTCATACTCAACTCGACATTGTTCGAGGTTTTTGGAGGCCGTTCGTTGTGTTTGTGATCTTGGAGATTGCTGAGTTCGTGATTGTTGTGATTGTGTTGTGTTGCGGTCATAGTGTGCAAGCATTCGTGATTGTTATCTTGTTGATTGTACGAGCGGTCGAGATCAAGGGTGTTTAAAGATGAATCTTCAAAGGTATGATTCTCTATCCCTTGATCTTTGTTAAGCATGCTGTAATTTCGTTGTATGCGTGACCAGTTAGTTTTCGTTTCTTGATTGTAATTGTGTATGTTCAAATACGATTGAAATTTGGAACGATCATTCCGCTGCTCGTGGAGATCCTCATATCCGATTTCCTTCATTATTAACTTTTGAAAGGAAACTATCATCTTTCAAAAATTAACATTTAAAGCTGTAAGTGATAGAAGTCTACCAGTGAGACTTATAAGTGACTATCTCTGTTATTTACCTAAGTCATATCACTAATATCATTAATATTATTTATAATTGATATATACCTAAGTCATATCACTGATATATGAATATCACTGATAGTTGTGGCTATCACTGATAGCTTCTATCAGTGGTCATCACCGATAGCTTTTAGTAGTGGCTATCAATGATAGACCACTACAATAAATATGACTTATTATAGCTCTTGGACATAGCCGTTATAAAAATAGGCGATAGAAACTCTAATTTATTTTTTTTAAAAAAAAGGGAAAATGTTGAAATCAAATTTTGGGGGTGCGCTAAAAATTTTGTAGTTATCCACCCAAACACTCAAAATTTTAGGGGTCGCACGCTTCACCCCTCTTCAAACACACAAAACCCATATTTTCTTTTTCTCCATTTCTCTTCTTTCCTTTCTTCGTTTCTCCACACAAAATACCAATCTTCTTTCTCTCAAATCTCAACCCTTATTTTCTCAAATCACAACTTTCAGTACTTAAAACCGATATTGTTCTTATTCCTCTCTTTATCATTCTCAACTCCGCGTGATGCCCTAAAATGTGCGCCTGCATTCTACCGTCGACGGTTGATTTTTCATCATCTCCGTCGGTTGCAGCAACTTTGGTGAGTATTATTTTCCTCTCTTTACTCATCCTTAGATCCATTTTCATTTCCTTTTTCATTTGATTTTGGATTTTCCTTTTTTCATTTTTCTTTTGTGTTTTGGCATGTTTACTATTTGTGTTTAGTTGCTGTTCGATTATAGTTTCTGCACTTGAAGGAGATTAAGTTAGCTAAATGGAATGTAATTATATATTGGGTTTTTAATCTTAGCTAAATGGAATGTAATTATATATTGGGTTTTGTTTCCTCTGATGGTTGATGATTCTATAATTCTAGCCTAAAAATTTATGCTAGAACTCGATCCTCGATCCAGTCTAAAACTCGATCCTCGATCCCTACTGTGAAGAATTCGTCCCCACTATGAAAAACTCGATCCAGTCCAGAACTCGATCCAAGTCTTAATCCAATCCTCGATCCGGTCCAGAACTCCCCCACTGTGAAGAACTCGATGCTCGCCCAGATCTGTCGCAAAACAAACTCACTCGATGCTTCCCCACTCGATGCTTGCCTGATTTGAGCATGAGAGACTTTTAAAGTGGGTAATAACATACAAATGCTCAAATTTCAGTTTAAAACATCTTTTAGAACATTTTGAATTATCGTTCTCTTATTCTTTTGATGACAATTTTCTTTTCTTCTCTCTTGTTCTACACAATTTCTCTTCTCGCCTTCAATTGTTTATTACTCTATTTTTACCATGAGTATTATTTGTAGGTTTGTGATTATAGACAAGACTAGAATCTTTTTGTCAATGAACCACAGTTAGAAAAGTATTATTTTGGCATGTTTGTCATGTTTTTTTTTTTTTTCTTAATGGGTAAACAAGTTACACTTTACTCAATTGTTGATTTCAATCTATTACTAGAATTGTAAAACATCTCCATATTCTACATATTGTTCTGAATTTTTTTTTAACATATTTATTTGTTATGTCTTTGTTTCTATTTTACTACTATTTTCATATGTTTAGAGTTCATGACCATTACTTGTATTATTATTGTCTATTAATGGAATTTATTATTTCAATGATCTATGAAATTTAATATCAACTTATCCTTCCTGACCAATGCTTGTATATATTTGTTATATTGAGAATAGCTAAAATGAATGTCAGGCTCATGAATTTAGAGGTAATTAAAGGTTTAATAATTGTGTTTACATAACTTTGTCGATTATTAATGAACCACATATTTTTAGGTTGTTTCAAGAGTCAAAATGACAATTATGTACTTTTTATATAGTTTTGACATTCAATTGTGATTTTGGGAACCAATCTGATTTTAATTCACTTTTTATGTAGGTAGATGAAGATCAAAGATGGAAGCTCAATTTCATGATGCTATAATCTTCAAAACTTGATGAATTTTGTATTTTGTGAACCTTGTATGGTTGAAAATTACATTTGATATATTTTTTATATTATTGGATAATTTTTTTAGTTTCTAATGTACATTGTATTTACTAAATTTTTTACTAAATTTCAATAATCAAAGGAAGTCATTGTATTTAATGCATACATTGTGAATTATTTCATATGTCTATTTAACTTAAAACAAATGTTTATAATGTAAATAGACATAATTTCAATGTTGTTTGCGAAGGAACTCTTAAATAAGAGTATCCATGAGCGGGTTCAGATCTTTCCTATTTTATCGTGACCGAATTATCACACACATATTCTAACAAACATGTATGCATTTTAACACTAATTATAGGCATGCTTTGACAAATAAAATACAACAAATTGAGTAAACGTACCAGTTGAAGGCTATCTTCACTCGAACTCAATCCAGCAGAAGTGACTCCTCTACAATCCTTATCACCCAACAATTAGTCTCCTAACAGCACCACGATCGTCCAACAAATGGCAGCGCATGAACAAGTAGAAACTGGGGACGACACTACCACTTGAAGCCCTTGTTATTCTCGGAGTGAGAATCCAAAGAGTGGACTTTGATGGAATTGGTAGAAGAACAAGGAAAGGACAATCGTGTAGAACAACAAGCAAGTAGGAGATAGTAGGTGACTATCGTATAGTTGAGTGCTTGTCGCTGAGAGAAAGGTACACGATCGTGTAGGTTTTACTAAGCAGTCGTCTAGTAATTAGTAAGCGGTCGTTTAGAAAAGTTTGGCGTGCTAAGCGATCGTTTAGAGAAGGTGAGCGATCGTTTAGAGAATGTGTGCGATCGTTTAATGCGCGGGTGTGCGAACGTTGGGAGCTATCGTATAGGCTCTCAACTAAGCGATCGTGAAGTTTCCACACCGTGGACGAATTTTTTTTAACTCTTTACAAAGTGAAACAAATTTTTATTTTATTCTTCAGTTATAATAACCGAAATCAATCTTCCCACATTCGCACGCTTTAAGAGAAATTCCCGACCAATTATCTCATAACCGCCTATTTAAATAAATAATGAATATAATCATATTATATTCTTAACCTATAGTTTGATATTATATATCCACTATAATAATTTTTTCTCTACTTGATATAAATCATATTTATATCTAATTTTCTCCAAAATAATGTATCTCATACATTTAGTCAATTATATCATATATAATTAACTAGTTCAATTATATTATATATAATCGAACTCCCTCTTATCAATTTGAACATTTCAAACTGACCCAAAAACTAATTCTCAACTTTTATCCAAACTACCAAGGGGACCTCATGAACCTGTGGTTCGAAGCTCCAACGGTACGCGAATAACTGACTAAACTCTTTAGCCACGAGATCCACCATCCTTTAACTGCCAGGCATTCCACTAAAGTCCAACAGCTGAACTCTTCTTACCACAGATATATTTTTGTATCCATTGGATATAACCAATCAGGAGTACGATGACCTTTCACTGATGCTCGTAAGTACACCTGGGCCAATTTACCGTTTTGTCCCTATAGTTACATCTCACTCCTTAAGTACCACTGATTCCTCTAATAAACAATACAATATAGTCCGACTATGTGTGAACACCTCTCGAGCCAATAGAAGGTGTGTAGTGCCACATCATTCAAGTCTTGGAATCAGCCCTTAAGGGAGCTATCTATCTACTTGTGTAGCTGAGTTCCCAGCTCCCAAATCAGACGAATCTCCAAAGTGATAGGTTTGAGTCGGTGACCTGGCCACTCGCACCCATACAAATCAAAGGACCGCACTCAATGGCAGGAGTTCCCAACTCACTCAGGATTGAGATCACGTTACCTATGGTCATCCTAATGAAGTGAAGTCTTTGTCATGAACGGTGTTATATAACGAGACGTTAACACTTCGTGGTCAGGTCTTATACAAACTCTTTGTATAGGATGCCACACTCGCATGTCCCCTACATGAATGATCAGGATCAGACCATCTGTGACAAGTCACAATATTTGTGACCATTCCACAAAACGGGCCGCATCTGTAGCATTACTAGAATAAGGTTTCCCTTCTATATCTATATACTACAGACCATTTTGATTATCACTTAAGACATAATTCACTTGTATGTCACCACATACATGCTTAAGTTACATATAGATAACCAGGGATTTTAGGTTTATTGGTTTGTGGTAAAGCAAATAAAACAAACAACTAAGCAAAATCAAGAAGTGAAGTAAAATATCATATATTATATATCACAAGCATTCGTACAAACTGTTTACAAACTACAAGACACGAGACTTTAGGGCATGAACCCCAACAATCTCCCACTTGTCCCAAGGTGAAGTGGGGTGTACATAAAACTAGGACAAAACAAGAAACTAGGGCATAAAAGCCTAGTACAAGAAAATCTCCCACTTGCCCTAGTCCAGCAGCAGTCGATTCTGTAGACTCATGCTCTGAAGGTGACCCTCAAACACCATAGCCATGAGAGCCTTCATAGATGGGTCTGTAACATTGTGCTCCGAAGTGATCTTCGTGACGATCACGTCCTTTCGATGGACTATCTCGCAGATCAGATGATACTTCCGCTCTATGTGCTTGTCGCGCCTATGTCTCCTAGGCTCCTTAGAGTTCACCACTGCCCCACTATTATCACAATAGAGGGTAATGGGCCTTGACATATCTGGAACAACTTCAAGTTCTGTCAAGAACTTCCTGAGCCAGACGACCTCCTTAGCAGCTTCGCAAGCGGCTACATACTTCGCCTCCATAGTGGAGTTGGCGATGCACCCCTGTTTAGTGCTTCACTACACTACAGCTCCTTCGTTAAGAGTAAAGACTGACCCTGAAGTGAACTTGCGAGAGTCTCTATCAGTCTGAAAGTCAGAATCTGTGTATCCAGTAAGGATCAAATCTCTAGATCCATACACGCTCATGTAGTCCCTCGTTCTCTGAAGATACTTGAGAATGTTCTTCACTGCAGTCTAGTGACCCAGGCCTGGGTTAAACTGATACCTACTGACTATGTCCACAGCATAGCAGATGTCTGGATGAGTACAGAGCATCGCGTACATTAAACTACCAACGGAGGATGCATATGAAACCCGTCTCATCTCCTCAACCTCTTGAGGCGTTTTAGGACACATGTCCTTAAACAATGTGACTCCATGCCTGAACGGTAGTAGGCCCCTCTTGGAGTCCTGCATCGAGTACTTGAGCAACATCTTGTCAATGTATGATGTCTGAGACAGTGCTAGTAGTTTGTTCTTATGATCCCGAAAGATCTGTATACCCAGAACAAACTGAGTCTCTCCCAAATCTTTCATTTGGAATTGGGTCGTTAGCCAGTTCTTAACTGCAGTCAGTAGACCTACATCATTCCCAATGAGTACTATATCGTCTACATACAACACTAAGAATACTACTGAAGCGTTGATGATCTTCTTGTAGACTTGTTCATTAACGTTCTGGTCAAAGCCATACGACTTGATCGTAGTATCAAACCGTATGTTCCAAGATCTAGATGCCTGTTTCAACCCGTAAATGGACTGATTCAAGTTGCAAACCTTTTGCTCTTGACTTTGGGCTATGAATCCCTCGGGTTGCACCATGTAAATGGCCTCCTCAAGATCCCCATTTAGAAAGGCCGTCTTGATATCCATTTTCCAAATTTCATAGTTATAATAAGCTACAATGGACAGGAGGAAGCATATCGACTTTAACATGGCAACAGGCGAGAAAGTCTCCTCATAGTCGACTCCCTCTACCTGGGTATAACCCTTTGCCACAAGTTGAGCCTTGGAGGTACTTTTCGTTAGCACCCCATTTGCGCTTGTAGATCCATTTACAATCTATAGGTCTTACCCCATCGAGCTGATCTACAAGATCCTATACTAAGTTGAAGTATATTGACTCCATCTCGAGATCCATAGCCTTGACCCATTCATCCCGGTCGACATCCTTCATTGCCTTCTGATAAGACAACGGACCCTCAACGTCACCATCTGCTCCATAGCTAGGATTTCTTAAAAACCCAGATAGCGAACGGGCGGGTTCATAACTCTCCCACTACGTCGAGGTTCTTTCAACTTTTGAGGTGGAACCGACATACTAGATGAACTACCATCAACAACTCTTGCTGATGAAGCAGACTCTTCTTACTCTTGTTGACGTTTCAATAGTTTCATTGGAAAGCTCACGCAACACGACTTTACTTCATGGACTGTGCTCCCTAATATGATTCTCTTCCAGGAAAGTAGCATTCATGGAAACAAACACCCTATTTTTCAATGGATCATAAAAATAACTCCCTCGTGTACTTTTGGGGTAGCCTACAAAGAGGCATAACCTTGACCGTGGTTTCAACTTCTTGGGATTTGCCTCAAGCACATCTGCAGGGCAACCCTAAATGTGAAAGTGACGTAAACTAGCTTTACACCCGTTCCACAACTCTAGAGGTGTTCTCGCAACACTCTTGGAGGGAACACAGTTGAGTATGTATACCATAATCTCCACTGCGAAGTGAACACTAATCCTGAAGTGAGAAACTCTATCAAATAATCCTAGAATTATGAGTCCAAAAACTTTCCACTTCGATCCGATTGAAGTGTTTTAATCTGTCTATCCAATGCGTTTTCAACTTCAGCCTTGAACTCTTTGAACTTTTCAAAGGATTTTAAACTTCCATTGCATAAGATAAATATACCCATACCTAGAGTAATCATCAGTAAAACTGATAAAATACTCATAGCCATCTCGGGCTCGCACATTCATAGGACCACAAAGGTCAGAATGTACTAACTCAAGAGGCTCTTTGGCTCGATAACCTTTTCAAGTAAAAGGTCTTTTAGTCATCTTACTCTTAATGCAAGATTTGCACACTGGTAAAGAATTTTCTTCTAACTCACTTAGAAGTCCATTCTTCACTAATTTTTCAATCCTATTGAGATTGATGTGCCCTAATCGAAGGTGCCAAAGTTAGGCATTTTCTTTTGGAGAAATTCGTTGATGTTTAGTTTGAGTTACGACAGTTTTAAACAATTTTGTGTTCTGGAGGGAATTAATGGCTAACGGTTTTAGCACATACAAGTTACATTCCAGATACGCTGTACAAATATTAACACCATCTTTATGAATAAATGCTTTATCCACATTAAATGAAATAGTGTATTTACATTGTAGCAAGCACTTTATAGAAATAAGGTTCCTCTTATGTTCAGGAACAATATATACATCATTTAAAACAAGAAACCTATTCTATAAAGTTAACTGGAGCCCTCTCACTACCACAGCTGAGACGACATGGCCGGTACCTACTCGTATTGTCATCTCACCAGCCTTCAGCTGTCGCCAAGATCTAATCCTTTGAAAAGAAGAACAGACATGATTAATGGCGCTCGAATCAATTATCCAAGTAGAATCATCATTTTCCACTAAACAAGTTTAGAGTACAAGTAAATCATATTTACCTTTTTCTGCCATGGCCTTAGCCTTGACAGCGTTCCTTTCCTTCAGCCAGCGAGGACAGTTCCTCTTCCAGTGTCCCTTACCACCTTTCTTCTTCTTCCCCTTTGTAGAGTTAGAAGTAGAAGGTGCAGACTTCGTTTCTAAGGTCGAACCTCTATGGAACGTCCTGGAAGATGAAGCAACATTTGCCGCAGCCTTCTTCCTCTCCTTACTATTCAGTAAAGATTGGTTGGTCTCCAACTCGTTGAGGAGAGTTGTAAGGTTATATTTCACTTTGTTAAGAATCACATTACTAACAAAGTGCAGGAAGTACTCTGGCAAAGAATGCAAGATTATGCTAACCTGGCTCTGATACCAATTGAAGGAACTCCAAAAGTATCCATGAGCAGGTTCGGATCTTTCCTATTTCATTGTGACCGAATTACCACACACACATTCTAACAAACAGGTATGCATTTTAAAACTAATTATAAGCATGCTTTGACAAATAAAATATAACAGATTGAGTAAACGTACCAATTGAAGGCTATCTTCACTCGAACTCAATCCAGCGGAAGCGACTCCTCTATAGTCCTTATCGCCCAATAGTCAATCGCCTAACAACACCACGATCGTCTACACGAATGGCAGCCATGAACAAGTAGCAACCGGGGATGACACCACCACTTGAAGCCCTTGGTATTTTCAGAGTAAGAATCCAAAGAGTGGACTTTGATGGAATTGGTAGAGGAAGGAGGAAAGGCTGATCGTGTAGAACGACAAGCAAATGGGAGATAGTAGGTGGCTATCGTATAGTCGGGTGCTTGTTGCATAGAGAAAGGTACACGATCGTGTAGGTTTACTAAACGATCGTCTAGTAATTAGTAAGCGATCATTTAGAAAAACTCGGCGCGTTAAGCGATTGTTTAGAGAAGGTGAGTGATCGTTTAGAGAACGTGTGCGCTTGTTTAGAGAAGGTGAGCGATCGTTTAGAGAACGTGTGCAATCGTTTAGTGCACGGGTGTGCGATCGTTTAGGCAATGGGCACTATTGTATAACTCTCAACTAAGCGATCGTGAAGTTTTCACACCGTGAGCGAATTTTTCGAACTCTTTACAAAATGAAACCAATTTTTATTTTATTCTTCAGTTACAATAACCGAAATCAATCTTCCCATTTTTGAACGATTTAGGAGAAACTTTCTGCCAATTATCTCATAACCGCCTATTTAAATAAATAATGAATATAATCATATTATATTCTTAACCTATAATTTGATATCATATATCTACTATAGTAATTTCTCCTCTACTTGATATAAATCATATTTATATCTAATTTCCTCCAAAATAATGTATTTCATATATTTAGTCAATTATATCATATATAATTAACCAGTTCAATTATATCATATATAATCGAACTCTCTCTTGTCAATTTGAACATTTCAAACTGACCAAAAAACTAATTCTCAACTTTTATCCAAGCTACCAAGTGGACCTTATGAACCTGTGGTTTGACGGTACGTGAATAGCTGACTAAACTTTTTAGGCACGAGACCCACCATTCATTAACTGCCAGACATTCCACTAAAGACCAACAGCTGAACTCTTCTTACCACAGATATATTTCTATGTCCATAGGATATAACCAATCATGAGTACGATGATCCTTCATAGATGCTCGTAATTACAGCTGAGCCAATTTAGCATTTTGCCCCTATTATTACATCTCACTCCTTAAGTACCACTGATTCCTCTAATGAACAATACAACATAATCCGACTATGTGTGAACACCTCTCGGGCCAAGAGAAGGTGTGTGGCGCCACATTGTTCAAGCCCTAGAATCAGCCCTTAAGAATTTCATCTAGTGTAGCTGAGTTCCCAACTCTCAAATCAGACGAATCCCCAAAGTGGTAGTTTGAGTCGGCAACCTGGCCACTCACACCTATACAAATCAAAGAACCGCCCTCAATAGCAGGAATTCTCAACTCACTCAAGATTGAGGTCATGTTACCTATGGTCATCCTAGTCAAGTGAAGTCTTTGTCATGAACGGTGTTATATAACGAGACGTTAACACTTCGTGGTCAGGTCTTATACAAACTCTTTGTATAGGACGCCACACTTGCATGTCCCCTACACAAATGATTAGGATCAGACCATCTGTGACAAGTCACAATATTTGTGACCATTCCACAAAGCGAGCCGCATCTGTAGTGTTACTAGAATAAGGTTTCCCTCTTATATCTATATACTACAGACCATTTTGGTTATCACTTAAGATATAATCCACTTATATGTCACCACATACATGCTTAAGTTACATATAGATAACCAGGGATTTTAGGTTTATTAGTTTGTGGTAAAGTAAATAAAACAAACAACTGAGCAAAATTAAGAAGTGAAGTATTCGTACAAGTTGTTTACAAACTACAGGACACGAGACTTTAGGACATCAATGCCAATAGTTTGTTATAACATAAGATTAAAGCTATATATATGATACAGTAGCCTTAATAAAGGTTATCATATGTTAAATAAAGCATTAAGAAAAGGCTATTATATAATAAAGATAACATTGACAGCAAACTATTATATGTTAAAGATAGCTTTAATGACTAATGTTATTGAATGTTTTCATAGTCATGTATACATCCTATATCTCCATACTCTATTATAGAATCCATTATAGCTCTACAAAAAGACTATAAAAAGTCTCAGACTTTTAATAACATGGGTTGTCAGGACCTTAAAAAAAGTTGTGGAAGATCTTTTATAGTCTTTTACGTTAGTTATCGTATCCATTATTTCTTGTAGTGGACTTTCATCAAATGGAACTGAATTTTATATTATTGATATCATTGATATATGGATATCACCTTAGTTCTATCACAGGTATCATTGACATCACTTATATCATAGTTATCGGTGATAGCTTCTATCATTGATAACATGCTATCAGAGATAACTTCTGTCATTCTTTTTTACTATCAAATAACATGCTATCGTTGATAGCTTCTATCACTGATAACATGTAATTAGTGATAACTTCTAGGCATTCCACTTACACTTTAGTTTGAGATTCAACTTTATTAATTAAATTCACTAATATGGCTATCAATGATAAACTTCTATAAGTGGCTATTAACTGTAAAATTTAATCATCAAAGATTAGGCTATCAATAAAAAAAATATTAGTCGCTATCACTGATAGATTTTCATTAGTGTCTATCAGTTTTGAAATATTAACACTGAAAATTATTAGTGGCTATTATTGAGAAACTTTTATCATGATTATCAATAATATACTTTTACCACTAATAGACTTCTACTGTTGATATCTACCTAAGTTTGATATCACTAATACATGAATATGACTAATATCTATCTAAGTTCTATCACTAATATCAGTAATAATCGATATTATCAATACACAAATATTACGGTACATAAATACACAAATATTTCAATTCATGCCCTTTATTTTGGGACATCTGTGTCATTTTTCTAAGTTTGTTACTGATAGACTTCCTATTCTTAAAGTTCTATTGAATGAAAAAAAAAAACTATTGGCATGTTTGATAACGTTCTTATTTCTCATTTTTTGGGAAATAAATTTGTTTAATAACTATTCTTGTTTCTGATTTCAAACTTTTAAGAAATTTTTCTAAAAATGGTGCACATTTGAGGACTAAAAAAAATAGTTTCTTTCAAATCTATTTTTCATTTGTTATTTATATTTAATGTTTCGTTATAATAATCAAACTTAATGATTGACTTGTTAGTGTTATGTCATTTATGAATTTGGTACTTTCAAGTTTTGAGTATGAAACTCAACCTTGTAATTCTTATGAAAAAAGAAGGGGAATAAGCAAAAATCAGAGAAAGAAAAAAATAAAAAATAATAAAAAGAGAGGGAATATGCAAAATCCAAAGAAGGGAAAGAAAATAAAAAATTTTAAAAAACAAAAGAGAGAGAAAGGGAAGAAAATAAAAAGCAAAAGAGAAAGGGAATAAGCAAAAATTGGGAAAGGAAAGAAAATCAAATAAAAAAAAAAGGAAGAAGCAAAAACTGAAGAAAAGAAAGAAAATAAAAAAAAGGGAAAGAAGCAAAAATTGAAGAAATGAAAGAAAATAAAAAATATATATAAAAAGGAAGGGAAAAAGAAGTGTGCAACAAAACAAGACAAAGGAAGACAAAATTGAAAATTAAAAAAAATTTAAAAGTTGACTAGTTAACACTTCCATATTTGTAAATATTTTAAAGAGGAAATATATTTTTATATTCTTTTCCTTATTTTACTATCTACTATAGAGTAATATATATGATTGACAAAATATATATAAGGAAAGATAGGAAAAAAAAATAAAATGGGGATGACCCTCAACATGATAATTTAAAAAATCCATGTTTAAGGAGGACATCTAAAACTTTCGAGATGCCTAAGAATCTCTAGATGTCATGACATCTTATAATGCTACAAAAGAAATGCGGTAATCCATATACTTACTTCATGAAAATCTAGGATGTCCAAGGAACAAACGATCATATAGTGTTTATGCTGTTGTGTCTGCGCCAACCAATACTAAACCTTAATTTAATATACCTTTTAGAATTTTATCACTCAAATTGTTTATTCTCAATTAAGAAATTCCTTCTAAGAGAATTCTTAAATTTGTTTTAGAAAAGAATAAAAAGAAATGAAGCGTGTGAATTTTAAAGATATATTGAATTTCAACTATTAATCAATAAAAATACAAGAAAAAACAATGTGCATGTATCAAATGTTCAATCTCTCATCCCACATAGTGTTAAAAAAAAATATAGAAAGTCAAATATAGCCTAATGGTGTATTATTTTACACAAAAGTTTGGGGTATCCATTTTTCTAAAATAATAATAATAATAATATTAATATCAAAAGGCGAATGTAAGAGAAGTTTCTCGCAATTATGAACTTCTCAAAACAAGTTTTCATTCCAAAACCTGAATAAGTAAGGAAATTTTTGCAAAAAACAGAAAATTGTTCCCTTACAAACAAAAGCAAGAATTGGCAAGAATATTCAGAGAAGAAAACAAAGTATATGGGATACATACAACACAATACATTTGATATATATTTGAATTTTCTATAAATATACCAAGGTATATTTGATATGTACATAAACAAGACAATTGCACAATTTATTGTCTTATATACCATACAACATATGCGATGTATATTTACATTTTTAAATATGTTCGACTTATACTTGAGATCTTAATGAAGATTTGATTGGTTTTCGACTAGGAATATGAAATAAAATAAGTGAAATCTTCTAAAATGAAGGAAACATTAATTTGAAATATCTTGCATTAAATGAATATCAACGAGCATTAATAAATAATGAAAACAAAATAAAAAATTGAAAAATGATGGTAATAAGAAAGAATTATATAATTAAAAAAATTAAAATAATGGTGAAAATATTAAATTGGTCTGAAATTAAAGCTAAAAATTTTAACAAAATAAGTTAAATTTTAGGATATTTATGAAATATATAGTGTATAAAGAATTTTCAGTGGACAAATATCTTATTTCAATTTTTTTTTTTGGTTTCCACGTAGAAAGCATAAAGATAAGGCTATGCCTCGAACATTTCAGTTTTTACAAAAATGCCTATTGAACTTTGTTTTTTCATTAATGTCAGTGGTTATATATATAAAATAATACATTTCATATATTCTCTCTCCTCATGATTCACGGCCATTTCTTCCTCCCCTCTTTTTTTTCCTTCCAACTGTGTGAGTTGCAGGCAGAAGATAGATGACATGGGGCGAGCAGATTCGACGATGAGAGACGACCGACGTGAGGTGAATTAACGACGCGACACGAGATGACACAAACGGCGTGGGACGAGTCAATGATGCGGAGCAGATTTGGTCGACCTCATGATGGATGAGAAAATCGACGAGCAAATCCAGTCAACGCCGGTGGAATAAGTAGATCCGGTCGATCACATGGGGATAGAGATCTGTGGCAGCTATAGCTGAAGAAGAAGAAGAGACGAAGATGGAGAGTTATGTGTTATAAACCCTGAAGATGGAGAAATGAAGATGAAATTTGTTCGTGCCACCTATATAGATTCGTTGCACCAAGATCGAGGATAACTTTTTTTTTAAACCCTAAATATATATGTTATAAACCCCCAAGTCAATATGCATTCCTTTTTCTGATATATGTGAATTATATATTGTGGTATATACCTTTGTTTATTTAATATATACTGTTATTTATGTTGAATATTAAGTCAATATGTGATTTATATACTATGAGATAACTGATAAAGAAATTCGATTAAACAATATATACTTTTAATTTTGTATATTGTAATATCTACCCTTAATTTTGAATATTGTAATATCTATTCTTAATTTTGTATATGCTCTAAGGTATTTTGACAATGTTTCAAGGTATATTGACATACATATAAGAACATTGGGGAGGGGAATATATTATTATCACAAGTGATACCTCAGTGTATACATAAATACATGGTATATAAACCAAATAAACAATGAAATATATTACATTAAAACAAATAATACTAAAAACAAACAAGGGTATGTATCACATAATATTAAAAACCAAACATGAAAAACAAAGAGTAGAAACCGTGAAATGGAAAATAAAATAATGTATTCTCTATCTCCAATTGAAAATGAAAAAAAAAATATTAAATGTTTTTTTTCTCTTCAAATAAAATGGAAAAAAGTCATACTAAATTTATTTTCTTCCTCCATAATAAATATATTTCTCTCTTCATTATCAAGGGAACTTCAAAAATAGAAAAATAAAAGTGACTCATTAATAAAAAAACATAATTATAGAATTAAATACGGAAACGAAAATAGCAAAAAAAAAAAAAATAGAAAAAGAGCAAATTTGTTCAAAAATAACATTAGAAGTATTTATTGAAAAAAAATTAAACATTTTTTGATGGCCAAAGATGGTTTTTTTTTTTTTTTTTTTAATGTAAAAATCCCTCTTTTTTATTTTATTTTTATTTTAACAAGTAAATTATTTTGGCTAAGAGGGTCACTATAAAACTGATGGGCTAAAGATCCGGTTTAAGAACCCAAAAAATAGCCCATCATGCAAAAGGATGGGCTTCAGATTTAGTTAAAACGGCCTAAAAGTTCACAAACAGGAATAACAAATTTAAAGATTAATTTGGAAATATGACAAAATATTTCAGGATTGGAGAAATAGCAAAACTACGCTACAAACTGCAGATTTTCTTTTTAATACATTTTTTAAATGATGATTAAAATACCCCTGGGTAAACCAAAACCTAAAATTATCAAGTACTTAAAAACAAATCAAAATAACACTATTTTAAAATTATTGTGAATTAAAATACACGGTCAAATCTAGTCAGTAAAATTGGTTAAAAAATATTTTCCTCAAAATCCTTTTTTTTTTAAAAAAAATATTGTAATTAAAGTGTGAGATGAGAGAATTAAAACTTAGATCGTGAAGTCGATAGTACAAACATTACGCTTTTGTTGGCCTTAAAATCAAAATTACAAATAGAGAGATTGAATGGATTTAATAATATTATTTTTGTTTATGAAATTTAAGCTTATATACTCACAAAATATCCTGTATATACGATAATTTTTTTTTTTTTTTTTAAAGGTAAATTAAACCAGCATCTTGTATTTGCATTGAAGTAAACAAACATACACATGTAGACCAAAAGAATTCGTAATATGTATTAAGAGTGTAAATGGATCAGGTTGGGTCGAGTTTTCTCAAAACCCAGAGCGACCCGACCCGAGTTAGCTTTTGCATGGACAACACCCAACCCGACCCAATACATTTTCTAGTTTGGACTGAATCGGGTCGGGTCGGGTCGGTTTCGGTATCGCTCTTTCCCTTCTAGAATTTATGGGCCGTTTGAAGAAGGTGGTCTGGTCGTGGGGTTTCAGTTTTTTCAGCACCATGGTCGAATTTTTGAGTGGGGAGCGAGGGAGGAAAAAAAAGAAAAATCAAGTCTTCTGCTTCTTAGATTTTGAGCGAGAGTAAGTGAGAGAAGGAAAGAAAAAAAAAAGGGAATCCTCTTTTTTTTTCCTTCTTCTTTCTCTTCTTTTTCCTCGTTTCCTTCTCTTGCCTCTTCGTGAGAGCGTAAAAGATAAAAAGAAAGTGTTTCAAAAATAAATAAATCAATCTGTATTTCACATAAAATTTAATAGTATAATATTTATTTATTTCTTTTAGAAAAGATAAATTGATATGAGAGAGAGGATGTGACTTGATGAGAAAAAGGAAAGAAAAGGGAATTGATGTGAGCTGACATGAAAGAGAAGGAATTGAGGTGATGTGATTGCAGAAGAAAAACCCTAACTTAAAGCAAATTGGTTTGAGCAATTGGGACCGATTGGGCTCGATTTCACTCCTATTTTAATATAATTAGTCCAACCCGAATCAAATCGATTCGGTCCGTCGGTTCAGTTCGATTTTTTACACTCTAATCTGTGTATTCTCATATGACCTCACAAAAGCACATTAATGGGTTTTATTTGCATATAAAGGAACAAAAACACATGGAAAATTCATGTGCGTGATAGCTCCCCAAAATTAGCTATTTTAGTACCTCTAATCTCACACATTTAAATTGATTAATGAGCTTAATTGTTTATACTTGTAGTAGGAATTCAAGCATTATATGCATTCTGGAGCGTCATGGACAGTTATTTTGGAGTTATTTGGAGTTTAATCGAGCATCCGAAGCTTCAAGGAGGTTAAGAAGACAAGAACACCCTTGGAGGCAGTGTCATGTGAAGTCAAAATGATGAGAGAACAAATTTGTGCGGTACTATGACGCTACAATATTTTCAAGCAAGTGTAGCACGTTGCACTGCAGTACTGTAGCGCACAAGGCTTTTTCCTCATGGTATTCTCACGATCTTGTATAAACGTTCCTCCTTCATTTCTGTGGTTTTGTGCGAGTGTTTATGGACATTTTTCCCAACTCTAAACTTAGTTTCAATTTATTTTGGCCAAAATCCATAAAATTTCTTTATATATTGCTTGTATTTGAAGATTTTGACATCAAAATTCAAGTTTCATTGACCATTTAGGACAAAAACGTTGATTTTGAGGTTCTTTGGGCAGTTTGTTCATGCATTTTGAGAGATTTGGATGGAATATTCATATGTTTCTCTAATTCTCCCAGTTTTATTCTTTGCTTGAATCCACATGTGCAATGTATGTTTGGTTAATGTGATAGATTAGTCGTCTAAAAGCATAAGTCGTACATGTGTGCTACGTATGCTTGGTTGATTCATAATTGCAACAAAAGCATGCTTAATCCGAGTAGTAAATAGGTTGAGTTATAATTATGATATGATATCTGGCATACAGGGTCATCAATAATGAAAGAGATAACAAAATTTTGGGAATAGAAAAACGTTAGGTTCGACTTGGATAGTTTAATTTAATGTCCTAGTCAATCCAAGAACTTAATGCAATTAACTAATAGTAGGTAATGCTGAAAGAATGTGTGAACACCTGAAGCGGAAGCGGATTGTGGTCCCAATTTAATTTTACAGAAATATACAAATTACAGAGGAGGGAAAATTAAAATATACATTCCTAATTGAGTATTTTGAACAGAAAATTAGAGGAAATAAAGGAAAATTGTGAACTTACCTTTGAAGGCTAAAAACCCTTCTCATTCCTCACTAGTCACGAACTCTTCGTTCTCCCACGAATGCCCAAAGTTACAGTAACAAATTTTCAAACATCACCACGAGGCTACCTTGATATTCTCAAGGTTAGAGAACTAAAGAGATTTTTGTGGGCTTTGTTTTAATTTTGGAAGGGGAAGGGGAATTGAATTTGAGAGAAATTGTAGAGATTGTGAGTGATCTCTTCTGTTCTGTATGAGTTTCTACGTGAGAATGCGGGGGAAGTTATCACATAACTCTCTCTCAATTAAATGAATTATATATAACATATAACCTATAGTTTAATATTATATCCTTTAACTTGTAGTATTTAACATTAATCATATTTACATTAATTTTAACCTGTAGTTTTTATATGAATCACATTCATATAATTAATATTTGAATCATATTCAAATATTTATTTTCTCTCAAATAAAACTTTACACAATAATGTATGATATACATTATATTAATTATATCCCAATTGAGCTAACGAGGGGGAGGGTACTGAGTGAATCGACTACACAAAACAATCAAGCCCGAATTCACCTTATGAACCTATAGATTGAAGCTCTAATGGTACTAGATTAATTAATTAAACTCTTTAATTAAATTAACCAACTTCCATTAACTGACGGCCACTCCACTAAAAATCGACAACTGCACTCTTCGCACTACAGATATATTTCTGTGTCAATTGGATATGACCAATCAACAATGAGTTTACCGTTCACAAATTGCTTGTAGGTACAGTTCGAAAAAAATTACCGTTTTACTCTTGTAGTTACATCTCACTCCTTAAGTACCACTGATCCATTTAATGAATAATAAGTTATAATCAAACTATAACCGAACCCCAGTCGAGTCAGGAAAGAGTATGATACCACATTGTTCAAGTCTTGAAATTAGTCCTTAAGGGAGCAATTTCTCTATTTACCCTAACACTAGGGAATGAGTAAATTTATTCTTGTGTAACTGCGTTCCCAACTCCCCAATCATATGAATCCTCAAAATGGTAGGCATATTGAGTTGGCGAAATTGGCCACTTTCACCCATGCAAATCAAAGGACCGCTTTTATAGGCAGGAGTTCACAACTCACTTAGGATTCTGGTCAAGTCATCTATGGTCATCCTAGTGAAATGAGTTTCTTCTAGCAACGACGTTATATAGAGAGACTATTCATTTCATGGTCCGATCTTAAACGAACTCTTTGTATAGAATACCTCCACTCACATATCTCCACATGAATGATCAGGATCAGATTATTTATAACACTTTATGACAATAGTAACAACTACAAAGTGGGTCGTATACGTAGTATCTTTAGGATAAGGTATCCAACCTTATTCATCTACTACAAATTTTTCAGGTTATCACTTAAACATGATCCAACTATATGTCTCCAAATACATTTTAAGTTGTAGCATATAACCTTGAATCCTTATTTATTGGTTTTTGTGGGTTCATGCAACTAAATGCCGAATAAAATACCTCTTATTTTACTAGATAAATAAAAAGTTTGTACAATAAAATTACAAACTAAAAGACCATGAGATTTAGGGTAGCAGTCCCAACAATCTCCCACTTGTCCTAAAGCTAGTTGGGTGTACATCATAAAAGTTAAATGAGTACAACAGTATACAAAAAAAAAAAAGAAAGAAAGAAAAGAAAAGAAACTAGGGCATAGAATACGCGCCCAGTAAAAAATCTCTCACTTTCCCTAGACTAGATATGACCTGTCTCATAGACCCAGACTATCCAGGTGACCCTCAAACACCTTAGCTGTGAAGGCCTCTGTAAATAAATCAGTAACGTTGTGCTCCGAAGCGATCTTTGTGACTATCACGTCCCCTCAATGCACAATCTCCCGAATTAGGTGATACTTGCGCTCAATATGCTTTCCATGTTTGTGGCTCCTAGGCTCCCTGGAATTAGCCACAATACCTTATTATCACAATAAAGAGTGATGGACTTTGATATGTCTGGAACAACTTCCAGATTAGTCAAAAATTTCCTGAGTCAAACAGTCTCCTTGCTACATATTTCGCATCCATGGTGGAGTCAGCGATGCACCCTTGCTTGGTGTTTCTATAGACTACAACTTCTTCTTAAGAGTGAACACTGATCTTGAAGTGGATTTCCTAGAATCCATTTCAGTCTAAAAATCAGAGTCAACGTATCATGTAAGGATCAAATTCTTAGACCTATACACAAGCATGTAGTCCCTCATTCTCCTAAAATACTCAAGGATGGTTTTAACGGCAGTCCAGTGATCTAATCCTGGATTAGACTGATATCTACTGACTATCCCCACTGTAAAGAAAATATCAGGTCTAGTACATAACATCACATACATCAGGTTGCCAATAGTTGATGCATAGGGGACCCGTCTCGTCTCCTCAACTTCTTGAGGCGTCTTAGGACACTAATCCTTAAACAAAGAAACTCCATGCCTGAAAGGTAGTAAACCTCCCTTGGAGTTTTGCATCAAATATTTTACAAGCATTTTGTCAATGTACGATACCTAAGACAAGACCAGCGATTTGTTCTTATGATCCCTAAAGATTTGATTGCCCATAACAAATTGCATTTCTCCCAAATATTTCATTTGGAATTGGGTCGTCAACCACTGTTTTATGTCAGTCAGTAGACCTACATCATTTCAAATGAGTAGGATGTCGTCTACATACAACACTAAGAAAGCTATTGAACTGTTGATGATTTTCTTGTAAACATAAGGCTCATCAACAATTTGATCAAAGGCATAAGATTTGATTGCAGTATCAAACCTTACATTCTAAGATCAAGAAGCTTGTTTCAGTCTATAAATGAACCGATTAAACTTACAAAACTTTTGCTCTTGACCTTAAGTTATGAATCCCTTTGGTTACTGCATAAAGATAGTCTCCTCAAGATTGCCATTCAGAAAGGTAGTCTTGATATCCATTTGCCAGATCTCATAGTCATAATTTGCAAAAATGGACATGAGTATCCAGATAGACTTTAACATGGAAACAGGTGAAAAAGTCTCTCATAGTTAACTTTCTATGCACCTTTTGTCACCAGTCTAGCCTTAAAAGTTTTCAATTTACATTTGCACCTCTTTTCATCTTGTAGATCCATTTATAACGCATAGGTTTTACCCCACTAGTTTGATCTACAAGATCCCAGACTGACTTAAAGTACATAGACTCCATTTTGAGATCCATAGCTTTGATCCATTCATCTTTGTCTACATCTTTCATTGCCTGTTTATAGGACAAAGGGTCCTCAATGTTGCCATCAGATGTGACAATTAAGGATTCTTTTAAACCCATATAACGAATAGGTGGGTTCGCAACCCTCCCACTATGTCGAGGTTCCCTTAACGGCTAAGGTGGATGTGACATACTAGATGAACCAACATCAATAACCCTCGTTGATGTACTTGGCTCTTCAACAACACTTGTTGAAGGTTCGATAGTTTCGTTAGAAAGTTCATTTAATAATATCTTACTGTACGATTTGTGCTTCTTGATGTGGTCCTCTTCTAAATATGTAGTGTTTTCCGATACAAACACTTAATTATCTTTAGAATCGTAGAAGTAACCATCTTTCGTTCCTTTCGGGTAACCTATAAATAGGCCCAATTTTAAATGAGGTTCCAATTTCTTAGGATTAGCCTTAAGCACGTGTGTTGGGCAACCACAAATTGAGAAATGGCATAAACTACCTTTTAAGCTGCTCCATAATTCCAAAGGTGTTTAGAAACATTCTTGAAAGGAACACAGTTCAAAATATAGGCTGCAACCTGTACTACATAACCCCATAATGAATCAGGTAAATGAGCGTTACTCATCATAGACCGAACCATGTCCAACAAGGTTTAATTTCTCTTTTCTGATACACCATTTTGCTGAGGTATACCAAGTACTAAAAGTTGGGATAAAATTCCATGTTCTATCAAATAGTCTTGGAATTTCAAATCCACATACTCTCCCCTTCGATCAGATCAAAGCATTTTAATTGTTTTACTTAATGCATTTTTCAGTTTCAGCTTTGTACTCTTTGAACTTTTCAAGGGTTTCAGACTTATGTTGCATTAAGTAAACATACCCATACCTTGAATAATCATCAGTAAAGGTGATGAAGTATTCAAACCTCATTTTGCCTTAACATTCGCAGGACTACAAAGGTTTGAATGTACAAATTTTAAGGGTTCTTTGGCTTGTGACCTTTTCTAGTAAAAGCTCTTTTAGTCATTTGGCCTTCAAGGCATGACTCATATACTGGTAGCGAATTTTCATCTAACTCATTTAGAAGTCCATTCTTAACTAGTCTCTCAATCCTATTGAGATTTATGTGACCTAGTCTTAGGTACCAAAGTTGGGTATTTTCTTTAAGAGAAATTTTTAGTCTTTTGTTTTAAGTTACAACAGTTTTAAATAGTTCAAAATTAAGGATGGCCTTAGATGCTAACAGCCTTAACACATAAAGGTTATCTTTGAGATTTGCAGAATAAATATGAACATCATTCTTATAAATAAATATTTTATTTACATTAAAAGATAAGAAATAGTTTTGTTTTAACATGCACTTTACAGAAGTCAAGTTCCCTTTTAAAGCAGGAACTACAAATACATTTTCTAATAAAAGGTAAGATTTCTGTAAACAAAGACAAAATCCTCCTATTGTCTTAGCCGAGATGACGTGTCCAGTTCAAACTCACATCGTCATTTCATCAGTATCCAGCTGCCACCAGGAACTAATTCCCTGAAATGAAGAAGAAACATGGTTAGTGGCACCTGAATCACTTATCCAGGCAGAATCAACATTCTCCATTAAACAAGTTTCTAACAAGAATAAATCACATTTATCTTATTTAGCCTTCTTCTTTTTTGCCAAATATTTAAGACAATTCCTCTTCCAGTGTCCCCCTGATTGCAATGGAAACATATTCCCTTTACAGCCTTTGCCTTTTTGCCCTTTTAAGTAGCAACAGGGTTAGCTTTCTCCTGACTTCCCTTCTTCTTCTTCTTCCAGTTTTTGGTGCCGGAGGAAGAAGGTATAGACTCAGTTCTAGAGGTCGAAATATTTAGATATTTTTAGAGGACGAGGCAATATTTACCTCACCTTGTGTTTCTGTTCCTTGACTTTCATCTAGGACTGACAAGTCTGCAGCTCATTGAGCAGGGTGGTCAAATTGTAGTGAATTTTGTTCATAACAACATCGCTACGAAATTGGAAGAAACTCTCAAGTAGAGTTTCTAAAATGAAGCTAACCTAACTGGGTTCTTCGATGATAGACCCATTCATCTTGCCACGTTAAAGTGAACCATCATGTTCAAAACATGTTCACGAATAGAGACCCCTTTTTGCATTTGGGTATTCTTCAATATATTTTAAAGTGTCATGGCGGAGCTGTGTGGACGGTTGTCTGAACATTCCCTTTAGGGACTCCATGAACTCATGGGCTATGAGAATTGACTCATGTTTCTTAGACAAAACTTTAGATAAGATAGCAAAGATATACGCTCAGGCTTTTTCATTCACCCTGACCCATCACTCATATGCCTCATAAACATTTCGGGCTGCATTGGAAGCTGGAACTTGAGGACACTTCTCAACAAGGACAAATCATAGGTCATTGATTATAAGAACAATATTAATAGTATTTTCCTAAGTTGCATAGTTATCGTCGTTAAGTTTGTCAGTGGAAAGCAAATTTAATGTAGTGCTTGTCATAATGAAATTGCTGAAACTATATAATTTATTTATATTAGTTATACATACACTACCCAATTGAACAACCAATTAATTTAGAAAAATTTTAAATGTACCCCATGTCACATCTATTTTGTAATGATGTTTTAGTGGGTAGGGTAAAAGCCATCATAGGGTGATTAGTTACCCCTTCATTAAATTGAGACAACTAATAATTACACCGAAATAACTATTATTCCTATAATTATTAGTCACCATTGTTTGGTCCATAAATTGTTAACTAACTCAACATTTTATTGTAAGTTTAACCTCTCATTTGAGATTCTAGAGTTCCGCTTCAATGAGCCAATCGTAGGGTGACCAGTTACCCTTCACTGAATTGAGGACACTCATATCCATTTTTGGAGTTTGAGTAAAAATTCATGCAAATAGCATCTGTAGGGGAACAGAAGCAAAGGTGTCTCGAGGTCGAGCATGAAAGTTTAATGCAAACTAATGAAGGAGACCGTGGGATATGTTAACACACGTCCTTCTCTCACTTACTTTAAACACTCTCCATTCACCCTATTATTGATCTATGCAAACGCCACCCGTAGGGGGATACAAGCAAAGGTGCCTCGAGGTCAGACATAGATCTCATGGTGTGAACTTTTAGGGAGAAACGTGAAAGGAAAAAGGAAGTATCATACACTCCATTTTCTCCCACTAAGTATTTTACTTAGGGTTGATTAACTTAGAAAAATTGGCTAATAATTTTAACTAAGTGCTTGTTAACTTTGCTCAATATAACATTTACATTGGATATTTGATAATGTTAATTATTGTTCATTAAACACTTTAACAAACTTTAATAATTCATTACATGCTTGTAACAAATCTATCTAATTCACCTTTCAGGCCAGTTCCTAGGTATGGGTATTCCGTAAGGGTGTTCCATTTCTATCAGCTTAAATACCCCAACCTAGATAAAACTATCCCAAGACAAAGGTCCCTTATAGATACATTTATTACAAATTAAATCTTTTATTCAAAATCAATTTAATCCTAATAAACTGAATTAAAAGATTAAACCTATTTCTAATCGTATTAGAAATATTGTTAACATAGGTCTAATGGTGAAATCAATTTTAAACTATTTAAAAAGAAATTTAACCTGTTAGCATGCAACTCTTTATTATAGATTTTAATTCTAATTTAATTTAACTTATAACTAAGTTGAATGAAATAATTAAAATCTAATCATACCTCTAATGACTTACTTTAAAAATTATAATGATTATAATTCATTAAAGTGGTGTCATGGATTATACATTTTCATTTTCATTGCTACATACATAACATTTATATAATAAAGTAATGAAAAATAAACAACATCCATCCATACATCTAAACTATATATGATAACATTTATATATAAATTATGCATGGAAATGTTATTTATGCATGCATACATACTTTATAACATTTATATAATATGATGCATAAGCATGCTTAATTAAATCATGCAAACTTATGATATGACATTTATATTAAATGATGCATGAATAAATGTATTCCTATAGTGGGATTTTTCAATATGACATATATTATGACATATATATAATAATAAAATTAATCATACATCATATGCATAATTAAAAGCAACAATTTGGATCAGAATTGGCTTCCTAAAACATTAATTAAATCAATATAACAATTATATTAATTTAATTAATAAAAAAAACCTTAATTATTACAAATAATAATTTAAAGGGACAGTTGCAAATATAGACATTAGACCCAAAGTATTAACAGATATAACATAATGTAAAAAAGATTGCAAATATGACCAAATTTAAATAGTCTATCAGTAATAGATCATATTATTGGTAGAAGTCTATCAGTGATAGACCATTTCACTAGTAAGAGCCTATCAACAATAGAAGTTTACTTGTCTATATTTGCAATTTTTTTTAAAATGATGTTATACACTTGGTTATTATTCCTAAAAATGCTACCAATTTCAATTACCCTAATTAAAAAATAGAAGAAAAATCGTTGATGGATCGCCTGGAGCTCTCGAACTGCCAGTTTGACCGGTGCAATCAACAAGTGCCTCTCGCCTGGAGTGTCGCAACGCTCTCCACCAGTGTTGCTTCTTCGATTGGTAAAGCAATGCTTGCAGAATTGCAATGCTCCGTGCAACATTGCAACGTTGCCCTGACGTTGTAAGGAAAATTCCTTGCTGTTTTTTGCTTGTTCATCCGAAATTGACCAAAAAATGCTCTGATTTCCACCAAATTGAAGCCAGAACTTTGATCACGATCGACACAAACAACAAATACAGACTTGTAGCAATAACTATGCTAAAAAAAATGGGCCCCCCTTATATATCGAATCATAGAAAAGTGCAAAAAATCTAAAAGCCAATCCCAAAAATATCCAAAATGTGCAAACCCATTCAACATTCACAATGCAAAATTGTGAACCCACCATTACTCTGAATTAATTGTTAAAATTAAAATTGGGACTAAAAAAACCATGCTCTGATACCAATAGAAAAACTATATGAACACCCAAAGTATAAGCGGATTGTTGTTCCAATTTAATTTTACAGAAACATACAAATTATAGAGGAGGAAAAATTAAAATATACATTCCTAATTGAGCATTCTAAACTGAAAATTAGAGGAAATAAAGAGAAATTGTGAACTTACCCTTGAAGACCAAAAACCTTTCACTTTCCTCACTATTAATGAACTCTTCGTTCTCCCAATGCCCGAAATTACAGTAATGAATTTTTGAACACCACCACGAGGCTACATTGATATTCTCAAGGTTAAAAAACCGATGAGAATTTTATGAGCTCTGTTTTAATTTTGGCAGGGAAAGAGGAATTGAATTTGCGAGACAAATTGCAGAGATTGAGTGAGCGATCTCTTTTGTTTTGTACGAGTTTCTATGTGAGAATGCAAGAAGAAGGGAATAAATCCCTAACTTCCTATTACCCACGTTCCACGAGAGAAAGGGGGAGTTATCGCATAACTCCCTCCCAATTAAATGAATTATTATTTAAAAATAGTAATATTTACTAAAATAAAATAAATTAATTTAATTACTATATATACATAGATTAATAAACCATATGTTATATCTAATATAACATATGACCTATAGTTTATATTATTATCATATATAATATAACCTATAGTTTAATATTCTCTCATTTAACTTATAGTATTTAATATGAATCATATTGACATTAATTTTAACCTGTAGTTTTTATATGAATTATATTCATGTAATTAATATTTGAATCAAATTTAAATATTCATTTTCTCTCAAATAAAACTTTATATTATAATGTACCATATATATTATATTAATTATATCTCATATAATTAATTTTATACTAGTTATATCTTATATAATTGATTCTTTTTATCAATTTGAACAATTCAAATTAATCTAAAATTAATTCGATTCTCATTAATCAATGTGCAATATCATTTTTGAAAGGACACTTATCAAGATAACAAGCCATTGTAGAGATAACATTTCATTTGTAATTAACTAACTTAGAATTGAAGGACACAGTTATACAACCTATAGAATAGATCCGTTCAAATAAAATCGGATTTGTAACTAACCAACTATTAGCAAGACACTAAATAGTTACCATTACATTTATAACGAACCTGCTTCAAAATATAACCTTCCTCGTTTTCCTCTCCCATACAGAAAATCGAAAACATAAGCCTAACTTTTCCGAAGTTGAACAAAAATCCCACAAAGATGGTAACTTGAAAGAAAATATTTCATTTGATAAGAACACTTCCCGTGCCCTTTGATGATCAAATAATTGCTAACAATAAGCAAGATAAAAGTTTTCTACAACAAAAAGGATTGTAATTGATGAATGAAGGATGACCAGCAAGGTAAAAATTATGACCCCAGGTAGTCTCACGTATCGACACCATTAGAGCGTGAGCAGGTAAGAAATAAAAGTTGAAATTCATTTGCTCATACCAGGCTTATAAGACTAACCAAATTCCTAAGCTCAAGAAGGGCATTCTAATTTTCTACAAATTTCACCATTATTGTCACGCACTGACCACGGAATCACAATTCTTTTGAACTCCATCAAGCCATGAAAGCTTCAAACATGGATCGCTCTTCTGTTCTCAATCAAGAAAATAATGTATTGCATAATTGCTTAAGCAGCAGAACAATAAGCTACTACTGATTGATGAGATAAGACCACGATCAAACGAGGGGACTTTGTGGACTTATAGATTGAGGCTTCAATGATACTTGATTAATTAATTAAACTCTTTAATTAAATTAAGCAATTTTAACTGTTGGTTACTCCATTAAAGATCGACAACTACACTCTTCACACTACAGATATATGTCTATGTCCATTGGATATAACCAATCAACTATGCACTCTTCACAAAATACTCGTAAGTATAACTAGGCCAAAATTACTATTTTACCCTGTAGATACATCTAACTCCTTAAGTACTACTGATTCTTTTAATAAACCATAAGTTATAGTCCAAATATAACCAAACCCCTCTCGGGCAAGGTGAGAGTCCAACACCATTCAAACTCCAAAATCAGCTTTTAAGGGAATAATTTCTCTACTTACCCTAACACCAGGGAAGAAGTAAATTTCTTCTTGTGTAGTTGTGTACCCAGCTCTCTAATAAGACGAATCCCCAAAATAGTAGGCATATTGAGTCGGTGAAACTAGTCACTCTCACCAATGCAAATCAAAGGACCGCCTTCATAGGTAAGAGTTCACAACTCACACAGGATACAGATCAAGTCACCTATGGTCATCTTGGTGAAATGTAAGTCTCTTCTAGTAATGGTATTATACAGAGAGACTATTCACTTCGTGGTCTGGTATTATACAAACTCTTTGTATAGAATACCCCGCTCATATGTCTCCACATGAATGATCAGAATCAGATCATTTGTAGTACTTTACAACAATTGTAACAACTACAAAGCGGTCTGTATTCGTAGTGTCATCAGGATAAGGTACTCAACCTTATCCATCTACTATAGATCTTCCAGGTTATCACTTAAACACAATTCATATGTATGTCGCCATATACATGTTTAAATTAGACCAAATAACTTTGGATCTTAGTTTATTGGTTTTTGTGGGTTAATACAACTAATTGTCGAATAAAATTCCTCTTATTTTATTAGATAAATAAAATTTTGCATAATATAATTACAAACTACTAGACCATGAGATTTAGGACATCAATCCCAATAAATGCATGACTACTACGTAGTTAATTTAAAAATTAAAAAATTAAGTTCATACGAATACATTTTCTATTAAGGAAGCTTGACCGTCCCTGCCAATATGTTGATTAGACTGTTAACCAAATAATCCAATTCCTTTGATAAATCAATAACTAATCCATAAATAGCCTAATGATGGTCTCTCAATTGGTGAAAGATAATCTTGTGCTATCTTGTCATTAAACTATTTTATTTTCACATTTAGTTTTCTTGTCAAACCAAACCTCCCTCTTTTACTATTTTTCAAAGACATAGGCTCCCTAGAATCAACCCAGTTTTACTACTAATACTACCCAGTAAAAGAAGCTCATAAATTGATAAATGTATTTAGTTGTGAGAATCATTGACAAGTTCTTGATTGGAAATAATAGTATATCAATGCAAATTAAGCTAACCAATTCTAACAATAGATATTATCCAGTAAGCCTAGATCAGATTGAATTCCAAATATAGCATAATAAACAATTTGAAATTCGTAGGCTTAAAAAAATAGATAAAATAATCTAAGTTTCAAGCAATAAGAACAATCATAAATCAAGTTTAAGGGAAGTGAGATGCCACTTCTATTTAAAAAAAAAAAAAAAAAGATTAGGAGAATTAAGAACCCAAGAGTTTACAATACTTGAAGAACAATCTTTTAATTTTCTCTCGAAAGAAAAAATTCTCAAGAATCACTCTTACACTAGCATCAAACTTTTCAATTGGAGAAAAACACACATATAAAGCCAAGAAAAAACACCTCAAAAGCTTGAGGTTTTCATCTTCTTCAGCAAGAATAACACTCGTGGCAATGAAAAAAAATGCTAATGTCTTCCCATTTTTCTTCTTCTATTTTTTTTCTTACTATTTTCAGCAACTTCCCACAAAAGGGAAATAACCCATGTTGCAGTTATTTTGTTTTCTTTCAGTTATTGTGTTAATGGGCTTTAATTTTTGGGCTAAAATTTTCTTAACAGTTCTTGCCATCAATATGACAAATGAAATATGGAACAATATGAGAGAGAATGCATGCACTTGGAATTGAAAAGGCGATAAGTTGACTCGTCACTCAAATTATGAATATTAAATAGAAAGCACTAACAATCATTGTAAAAGCAAAATACTAACAACAAGAAAATGAGTAAATGCACACAAGAGTTGTTAACCTAGTTCGGCGACAAACCATCTACGTCTGAGGGATAGTGTGCCTAGAAAAGATAATCCACTAATATTAAAGAGTTAAACAATTACAACGTAGTACTAATCTGTAATATAGACTACTACAGTGACTCACACGTAGAACCCAACTCATAGTTCATCTAGGCTCTCCCTAGATTTGAGACTTCCTTTATCCCCCAAGCATGATAATATTAGTATTGAACACTTCGGCTTTTGACAGTGTGTGAGACTCCTCTCTGCTTGATTATCTTCCTTGTAACTCAATGAACTCCCTTCACATGAGAACAAAGTGTTGGGGTTGATGCCCTGCCTGTAGTTTGTAATTGTAATGTACAAACAACTTATTTATTTGATAAAATATGAGATGTTTTATTCGACATTTAGTAGCATTACCCACAAACCAATAAATTAACATCCAGACTTATCTTCTGTAGCTTAAACATGTATGTAGAGACATATAGGTGGATCATGTTTAAGTGATAACCTAAATGGTTTGTAGTAGATGAATAAGATTGGGTACCTTATCCTAGTGACACTACGAATACGACCCGCTTTGTAGATGTTACAATTGTTGTAAAGTATTACAAATGATATGATCTTGATCATTCATGTGGAGACATGTAAGTGGAGGTATCTTATACAAAGAATTTTTTATAAAACCGGACTACAAAATGATTAGTCTCATTATATAACACCGTTAATAATAGAGACTTACATTTTACTAGAATGACCATAGGTGACATAACCTAAATCCTGACTGAGTTGTGAACTCCTACCTATAAAGGCAGTTATTTAATTTGTATTAATGAGAGTGGCCAGATTGCTGACTCAATAAGTCTACCATTTTGAAGATTCGTCTGATTACGGAGTTAGGAATACAACTACACAAGACAAAATTCACTCCTTCCCTGATATTAGGGTAGGTAGATAAATTGCTCCCTTAAAGGTTGATTCTGGGGTTTGAATAATGTGGCGCTACACCCTCTCTTGGCCTGAGAGGGGTTTGATCATAGTTGAACTATGACTTATTGTTCATTAGAGGGATCAATGGTACTTAAGAAGTTAGATGTAACTATAGGAGCAAAACGGTAATTTTGGTCAAGTTGTACTTACGAGCAATTTGTGAAGGATTATCGCACTGTTAACTGGTTATATCCAATGAACATAGAAATATATTTGTAGTGCGAAGAGTGCAGTTGTTGGTCTTTAGTGGAGTGACCGACAGTTAATGGATGTTGAATAATTTAACTAAAAAAGTTTAATAGCTTCATCTACAAGTCCATAAGATCTCTTCTATAGCTCAATAGGGATTTTTGAGAATCAACTTTGGATTAATTTGAATTGTTCAAATTAATTGAGGGAATTAATTATATGTGATATAATTAATTTAACTTAATTGTGTATGATATAATTAATATAATGTATTCGATACATTATAATATAAAGTTTATTTGATAGGAAATAAATATTTGAATATGATTCAAATGTTAATTATGTGAATTGGATTCATATAATCAAATTAGTACAAATGAGATCTATATTAAATACCATGCATTAATGAGAGAATTAAAACTATAGGTTATATTGTATTTGATACTATATAAAACTTTAGGTTATGTATTATATATGATATAATAATAATAATAATAATAATAATAAGTTAATTTATATATTAATTTTAATTTTAAAGGGATAGAAATAACTTTCCTCCCCTTATTTCTCTCTTGGTGGATCATGAAGAGTGGGACGATTTTTGGAGATCTGGTTCATCTTCTTCAAAGAAGAATTGTTACAGACTCTCTCTCAATTTTTTTTGTTTAGATCTCTCTAAAAAACTTTCCAAAATCTTCTCTAAATCTTCTCTTCTTCTCTCAATCTATCTTCTTATTCCAAAATTACAGAGCCCACAACTCCTGAGGATTCTCGACCCAAAAAAAATACAAAAGGTTCCAATTGGTGGTGTCACCATCGGGTATTCGAGATTGTATGAATTGTTCGTGATCGAAGAGGAGGAATTCGTGAAGGTTTCAATATCTACAAGGGTAAGGTTCTTGAAACCTTAACCCTAATTCCTTTTTCCCTCACTTGCACGTTGTATAATTTTCTGTGATAATGTATATCTTGTCTTGTAGTTTTTTCATTATATGAAAATTAAAAATTGGACCGATCCCCGCTTCCGCTGTGGAACTTCACAGTTCCTTCACTTAGGTCCTCCTAAGTCTTGAGAACTCCTTTCACGAAGGTCCCCCTAGGTCTTGAGAAATCCTTCTCGATGAATGAAGTCTTAGACTCCCTCTAAGATTGAGAATCCCATCCCTTCAACTGCGCCTTAGGTTCCACTAAGATAGAATAATCTTCACGTTGTTGAATGATTCACACAATAACGTTGCATAATAGAAAATAGTAAGCAAAGATAAAAAACACTTTGTTGAAAAAAATGGCCACCAAGAACAAATACTCTCCTCACAATAAACAAATGCGGCCATCTTAAATGAGGGCAAAAAATCTTCTATTAAAACCATGACCAAATAAGGAAAGAATTTTCAGAAAAGCATTTCCCTTTTTGTCAAAATAAGATCCACCATAAATAATAAAAATATTGATAAAAAAAACTTATGCTAAGATTTCCTAGATTAGGAAATAAAAATATTCCATATATAAATTCTAGATGAAGAAAGAAAAATATTTTGCAGGAAATAGTAATGTTTGAGACAAATGTTATGACTTCATTTGTGACAACTACAATAACCACCAGAAGCTGCCTTAGAAAAGTATAGAAACAATAAGAAAATCTCCAACAATCTCCCCTTTTGATTAATATTTTTTAAGGCAGAATCGTATTAACAGAGAGAGATGTCATTTAAAGAAAGTAGTATGAACAACATCAAAATAAAGTATTAATAGTATCAACAAATCAACAAAAACTAGGGTATTAAAAAATCCTGGTAACCCGATGAACCCGACCTACCCAACCCAAATCGTAATGTTTGGTTTGGATTAGTTTTTTTTTTTTTTTTAAATTTTGGCGTTGGTTGGGCTGGGTTGAAAATTTTAAAAAATTAATTTTTGGGTTGGTTCCAAGTTTGGGAAAAATAATTGTGGGTTGACCCAACGCGACCCAGTCAAATTGATTATATAATATATATATTATATATATATATATATATATATATATATATATATATATACACACATACATACACACGCACACATATATTTATTATATCTATATATATATGAAATAACCTAGGTTTTCTTCTTCACTTCTCCTTCACGTCGCCAACAAGTCAGTAACCTCTCTCCCCTCTTAATCTCAAAATATTTTCACGCCCCTTTACCGAATTGCAAATCACTCGCAAGGCCTTCCTCTTCATCTTAATCTCATCTTTCACTATCTCCCTCTTACTCTTAGAATCTTTCTCACTCAATCTCGCAACCTCTTCCCACTCAATCTCTTAACACTCAGTCTCTTGGTCTCCTGATCCCTTAATCTCTCAGTCTCATAATCTCTAATGACTTTGTCTCATAATCTCTCACGACTTCAATCTACTTTTAGTTTTCTTCAACTCTATTTTTAATTTAATTTTCTTCTTAATTTTAGGCGGAGCAGAACCCCTTCGACCAGAACTTATACTGCCTCACACTTCAAATGATTTCAAAGCAATTTTATTGCTTCAAAGACATATATACTGGCCAAATCTGAGAAGTGAACAAGAGTTTGGGTGTAGAAGAATGTATTGGAGGAAATGAAAGGTGATGGACTTAACATTTGTTGATTTATGCAAATATTTTATTTTATTTGATCTTATTTGCTGTAATTATTGTGTTAGATTCTTTCTTTTTCTGTCAATATTTTTCTTATTTCATTAAGTTTGTACTCTATTTAAATTAGGGACATTGTACTCTTGTAATATGAGAAAAAATAATACATTTTTCACATGGTATCAGAGCATAATTATACTCAAGCCCTAAAACCCTAATTTTCTAAAAAACCTAAAAACAAACCTAGGAATGCTGCCACCGCCAACGACGACTTTTTCCTTCATTTGGTTCTGTCGCCAGACATTCAGAGACCATCGGCCGTCGTTTCTTCGCTGGGTTCATCAGTTTTTTTTTTTTCAGGGTTCCTAGTTGACGTGGGTGTTTTTTCAAGGTCCGTCAATTTTTTTTAGGGTTCGGAGTTCACCACTCCCACTGCTCATAGCCGTTCGTTTTTTCCGTCGTAGTTGATGTTGCTCGTTCATCACCCCTTTTGGTCCGCCGCAGTTGATATTGCTCGCTCGTTTGGTCCATCGTAATTGGATTCGACGGCTGCCACTGCTCAACTGGTCTTGGTATCCCTGAATCAATAGGTTTTCTCTTCGTTTTCTCCCTAGTTTTTTCAGATCTATTGATTCTTTGAGTTTCTAGATCTACCGTTTTGTTCACAGCCGCATTCCCTTTGAGTTTGTGTTTTTTTTCAGCAATATGACAGACACTAAGGCACTTATTACTAAAGTTTGCGAAAATTGTATCCAATCAACTGGTCCCACTTCCAAATTACCACCATTCGACTTAATGAAGAAAATTTTCTTCTTTGGTCCCAAAGTATTTGGATGTATATTCATGAACAAGGGAAGATTGGCTACATCATGGGAGAAAAAATTGCCCCTAGTCCAAATGACCCATCATTCGCAAGGTGGGATGCTGAAAACTCCATGGTTATGACTTGGCTTGTCAATTTCATGGTTGAAGACATTGGCTCCAATTACATGTGCTATTATACTATTAAGGAATTATAGGACAGTGTAACTCAGATGTATTCTGATTTGGGCAACCAGTCACAAGTGTTTGAGTTGAACCTGAAATTGGGTGATATACGACAAGGAACTAACTCAGTTACACAATATTTTCACTTTCTTAAACGAATTTGGCAAGACCTTGACCTTTTTTATACTTATGAGTAGAAGTCTACAGAGGACCAAAGACACTATAGGAAAACTATTGAAGATGGTCATATTTACAAGTTCTTTGTTGGCCTCAATGTGGAGTTTGATGAAGTTAGAGGTAGAATACTTAGAAAGTCTACTCTTCCAACTATTAATGATGTTTTTTTTAAGTTTGCAGGGAAGAAAGTCTCAGGAATGTTATGATCTGTAAAAAAACATATTGATTTAGTTGAATGCTCTATGTTGGTGATCGAAAATACTGCGATGAAGGCTTCTGATCAATCCAACAAGCCACATGAAAAGCCTCGAATCTGGTGTGACTATTGTAATAAACCTCGTCATACACACGAAACTTGTTGCAAACTTCACGAAAAAGTTCTAAGCAAGGTGAGGGAAATTTTCATCAGCATACCTCTGAGGCTCATGTTGCTGACTCCAGCCCATTTAACAAAGAGCAAATTGACCAAATTCTGAAGCTACTAAAGTCTACTTCCTCATCTGGTAATCCTTGTGTTTCCTTGGCACAATCAGGTACTTGTCCTCAAACTATCTCTTGCATTAATTCATCTCCGTGGATTATTGATTACGGAGCCTCCGATCATATAACTAGTTCCTCTTGTTTATTTGACTCATATTCACCTGTGTATTGGAATGAAAAGATTCACATTTTCGATGGTAGCTACACCTCTATTGCAGGAAAAGAAACTATTCCTTTGACTACAAAACTCACATTACGTTATGTCCTTCATGTTCCCAAATTAGCCTTTAATTTTTTGTTTGTGAGTAAAATCTCTAGTGTCTGTTCTCCTTCTGTTAAAGAAACTATAATACTTTGGCATCATAGATTAGGGCATCCGAATTTCGTCTACTGAAAGTATTTGTTTCCCCACCTATTTAAAGGTTTTGATTGTTCTATTTTTCAATGTGAAAGTTGCATTTTTGCCAAACATCATCGATCTACTTATTCGCCTAAACCTTATAAGGCGTCGTCACCTTTTTTCTTAATTCATACCAATGTTTGGGTCCGTCTAAAGTCTTGACTCGGAGTGGTAAGCATTGGTTTGTTACCTTTATAGATGATCACACTCATTTAACTTGCCTTTATTTGTTAACAAAAAAGTCAGAGATCAAAGAGGTCTTTGTTCAGTTTTATAATATGATTGAGACTCAATTTCAAACTAAAATTCAAATTCTTCACTCTGATAACGACACTGAATACTTCAAAGAATAATTAACCGATTTTTTACAAGATAAGGCTATTCTTCATCAAGCTAGATGTCGTGACATGCCTCAGCAGAATGGTATTGCGGAGTGAAAAAATAGACACTTGAAGTTGCTTGTGCCCTTATGTTTTCTATGAATGTTCCAACATATTTGAAGGGCGATGCTCTTCTTACGGCTGCATATCTGATTAATAGAATGCCGTCTAAGGTTTTGAGTTTTAAAACTCCTATAAATTACTTTAATGAGTTTTTTCCTAATAACCGATTGTCCTCTAATTTATCAATTAAATTTTTTGGTGTATTGCTTATGTCCATACTCATACCCTCTCTCGAACTAAACTTGACCCTTGTTCTACTAAATGTATTTTTGTAGGTTATGTCCCTCATAAGAAGGCTTACAAATGTTTTGATCCTTTAACCAATAAGTATTTTGAGAGTTTGGATGTGTCTTTTTTTGAAAATCAATCTTTTTTTAGCTCAAATTCTCTTCAGGGGGAGACATCTAACCTTAAAGATAATTTTTGGGAAACTTCATCTCTCCAAAACATTAGTGTCCTGGAATTATGAATTCTAGTCCTTTGATAGCCAAGTGTGGAAAGTTCTTTTTCAGGGGGAGAAACAATAAATTGAAATCCTGAACTTCAGGTTTATACTAGAAAAAACTCAACTGAAAGAGATTGAGATCAAATAGTTAACTTATCACAGTACCAATCAAATACTCCGATGAGTGATCCTGAAGATCCAGGTATTAGACATTCGAGTCCTCTTTCTTCTAGTTCTCCATATCCTTCTAATTCTTTATCTGATATCTCTGATCTTGACATTCTGATAGCCTATAGAAAAGGTATTCGTCAATGCACCAAATACCTTATTGCAAACTACCTCTCTTACCATAGATTGTTTGATGATTATAGAGTTTTCACATCTAGGAAAAGAAATCTATTTGTGCTATGGAATATACAGAAAGCCTTGAATGATCCGAATTGGAACTTAGTAGTTATGGAAGAGATGGGTGCTCTAAAAGAAAATGGCACGTGGGAAGTTGTTGAGCTTCCAAAAAATAAGAGAACAGTAGGATGTAAATGGGTGTTTATTATAAAGTGCAAAGATGATGGGAACATTGAAAGATACAAAGCAAGGTTGGTTGCTAAAGGCTTTACACAAACTTGTGGGATTGATTATCACGAAACATTTGCCCCTGTTACAAAAATCAATTCCATTAGAGTATTGTTATCTATTGTAGTTAATTGTGAGTGGCATTTTTATTAGCTTGATGTAAAAAACGCCTTCCTTAATGGTGAGCTTGAAGAGGAGGTATTTATGAACTTACCACCAGGGTTTGAAGCCACCCTTGGAACTGACAAAGTTTTTAAGTTAAAGAAATCTCTCTATGGTCTTAAGTAATCTCCTAGAGCATGGTTTGACGTTTTGAGAAAGTAGCGATAGGTTGTGGTTTTCTTTAGAGTCAAGCAGATCATACCATTTTCTTTAGACATACTAGTCATGATAAAATAGTTGTTTAATAGTTTATATTGATTATATCATTCTTACAGGTAATGATGAAGCTGAGATAAACAATTTAAAGGGCAAGCTAGCTAATGAATTCCAAATTAAAGACCTGGGAACCTTGAAATACTTCCTAGGGATGGAATTTGGTAGATCAAAACAAGGAATCTTTGTTAATCAAAGAAAATATGTCGCTGATTTACTCAAAGAGATGAGTTTACTTGGTTGTCATACAACAGAAATTCCAATTGAGCCAAACTTAAAATTGCAAGCCGCAAAGGATACAAAGATAAAAGACTAGAAGAAATACCAGAGATTCGTGGTAAGACTTATTTATCTATCCCATACTCGTTCAGATATTGCTTTTGCTGTCAGTATGGTGAGCTAGTTCATGCATGCCCCAGGGCCAAACCACTTTGAAGCTGTTTATAGAATTCTAAGATATTTGAAAGAGACTCCAGAAAAAGGGATACTATTTAAGAAGAATGGTCATTTACAAGTGGAAATTTACACTCATGCTGATTGAGCAGGTAGTATCACAGACAGGAGATCAACTTCTGGGTATTGTTCCTTTGTTAGAGGTGGTGAAGCAAAAAAAAAAAAAGTATGGTAACCAGGAGTAGTGTTGAAGCAGATTCAGGGCTTTAGCACATGACATTTGTGAGGGTATATGGATAAAAAGATTGTTGGAAGAATTGAAATTTATCCAGGTATCGCCCATACGGGTTTATTGTGACAATAAGGCTACTATCTCTATAGCACACAACCCAGTCTTACATGATAGAACAAAACATATAGAGATTGACAAACATTTTATAAAGGAGAAGATTGATACTACAGTGATATGTACTACCTATCTCCCTACAACTGAGCAAATTGCTGATGTATTAACGAAGGGCCTTTCTAGATTACAATTTGACAAATTGATTAGCAAGCTGACAATGGAAGACATCTTTAAACCAGCCTGAGGGGGAGTGTTGATTTATGCAAATATTTTATTTTATTGATCTTATTTGTTGTAATTATTGTGTTAGATTCTTTCTTTTTCTGTCAATATTTTCCTTATTTCATTAAGTTTGTACTCTATTTAAATTAGGGACATTGTATTCTTGTAATATGAGAAAAAATAATACATTTTCTACAACATTCAACAAACGGAAGCAATTAAGGACCTAAGCATTCTAACTACATCAATTTTAGCTAATTAGCATGCATATTCATGGTTTTAGTATATTAGGGTTTCAAGTGAATACCTTTGATGATTCTCCCAAATTGACTAAATTCACCACGAGTTTCTTCTTCAATTTCTATAGTAAACCACCATAAGTGTATTTTCTACTAATCTCAGGCCTTAGATTGAGTGGTGAAACTCGAATTGAGAGAGAATTAGGTATGAATTTGGGGTTTGAAGTGAAGAGAGAGAACAAGAAATTTTTCTTTTGAATTCTGATTGCATGGTTTTTCAGTCAAATAAATCCCTATTTATTCAACATTAACATGCAAAATAAGTGAATAGTAGAGATTGACACTCAATCTTCCATTCAATTAAGTGGATTAGGTCTAGGATAAATTGGAAAAGTTGGATTTTTCCAGTTTCCAATTTTAAAATAAATTTCTTTTTTATATTAATTTCAATTTTCATAAAATCAAAATTAAATAAAACTTTTAAAAATGAATTTAAAATTTCAATTTCTAATATATTTAAAATAATTTATTGTAAATAAATAATTATTTTAAATAGTTAATTTTATTTATTTAAAATAAATAATTGTAAATAAGTAATTTAATAAATAATTTAATATTAAATTAATAAAACACCTAATTCATACATGAATCACTATTCATGTACTTGATATTTAAATCAAATTTATACAATTCCATCTCTCCAATTCCGTTTAATTCACTAGTTAAATGTTTGATTATATCAAATATAATAATCCAAACCCTAAACCAAATTTGAACATTTCAAATCCCCTCAATACACTATTCTAAGGTTTAATCATTTTACGAGCTAGTAGAGGGATCTAATGGACCTACAGATCATGAGCTCTAACGATTTGAGATTAATTGACTAAACTCTTTACAAATTAATCGATAATCATTATGTTGGGTTGAATGTCCTAAAACTCAAAATTTGTAAAGTTAAACATATTCTATTATCAATAAAGATGTTAGTTGATGTTTATTCAATAAAGTTGTTGTTGAATATGTAAATTGCACTTATAAAGACAAAATCCAATAAACTAAGATCTATGGCTACTACATGAATACTTGCACTTCATGTGACATAAAAATGGATCAAGTTTGAGTAAATAGCCAAAATGGTCTATAGTATACGAATAAGGTTGGGTTCTTTATTCTGGTGACACCATTGGATGCAACCCACTTTGTCGTTATTATAATTTGTTGTAAGGTTCTATAAATGAAGTGATCCTAATTCGTTCATGTATTGACATTAGCAGTAGGGGCGTCCTATGCAATAAGTTTACGTAAGATCGAACCAAGAAATAAGTTACTCTTAATTTATAACGTTGTTTACTGTTTTAAGACTGACTATTTCGCTTAGATGACCTAAGTAACTCGAACTTAATCCTGAGCTAACTATGAACTTTTGTTTATTCATGATTATCCTTAGATTTGCATAGGTGAGGGTTGAATCAACAGCACCGGCTCAATAAACCTCCCATTTCAGGGGTAAGATCGGGTAGATAGCTGGAGACATAGGGTATAAGATGAAATTCACGCGTACTCGATTAAAGGATAGGAGGAAGGTCATTCTCTTAAGTGCTGAATCCAGGTCTTGAACAAGGGACCCCACTTGTTCATTGGCCCGAGGGGTGTCGGTTTAGTGATTGGATCACAAACCAATTGTTCATTAGAGGACCAGTGGAACTTAAGGAGCAAGACGTAATTTCAGGGGTAAAACAACATTTGACCCAGCTGTTATTAGGAACAACCTGTGAAAGGTCGATTTACTAATTATGATTAAATAGAGTGGACAAAAATATATCTACAGTGAGAAGAGTGCAACTATCGAGCTATAGTGGTGTGATTCGGTAGTTAACGAATATTGATTAATTCAGTCTAAAGAGTTTTAGCCAATTTGGAAATTGAATTTATTTATTTATTTATTTTTGAATTAAATAAAATAAAATTGATAATTTAATTTGGTTTAGTGGATATTTCCATTTCTTGGAAATTTTGATGGAATTTACACTTTTCAATACCAAATTAAAACACCTACGCCACTTATCACTTCAAATTGAAGTGTCAAAGTTTGAGTTTTGTGTGTGCTTGCATGAAAGATTTTGATAAAAACTCAAAATTTCTCATATTTGAAGGGATTGGAATGATGAAAAAAGTTTTTTGCAGAAAAAATCATTTTCTCTTCAAACCCTTACAAATTCCCTTCAGAATTCACTTTAATCTTGAGTTCCACCACTCAAATTCAAGGCTGAGAATAGTAGAAAATATCTCTTAGTGGTTCACTGTAGGTTTGAAGCTTAAATTTCGTGAAGAGCAGCTTGGATACGAGGAATTCTTCAAAGGTATGTTGGTTTTGAAACACTCTTCTGTAAAATATGTTTTTGCATGCTTTTAGAACTCAAATTAAATATAATTAGAGTGCTTATTGATTCTGATTGCTTCCGTTGCTTTCTTATACATTCTATCAATTAGTATCAGAGTGTGATTGAAGTACTCAATTAAAGTTAATTTGAGTTTGGTGGGTGAATGTCTATGATTGCATGTTTGGGGACTAATATCGTGTTTTAATCAGCTTAATTTGTACTTTGCTCTTGTTTGATGAGCTTATATTTGTGCTCTAGAGTCTGTAATTTATTTGGAGTCAATACAATTGAAATTAGGTTGCAATCGAAGTGAGAAGCAAGTATGGTCGACCTATAGATTTCTGGACTGAAGCTTTTGCTCGTTAGCATTGTGATGCTATTCATCAAGTGTTGCAATGCTTCGGGCATAATGATGAACAACGTTGCAATGCTGGGATGCAGCACCACGATGCTATTCATCCCAGCCAAGAACATCATGCGTCCATGAGCCGTTTTACACAGGAGATGATCGGTTTGACCGGTCTGGCTTCTTCTGGTATGGTTCAACCCGATTTGGTCTGGTTCAACATATTTTGAAGATCTGGAAGTCCAATTGGAGCGGTTTGGGTCCGATTCAAGTTTTGTTCGTGCGGTCCAAATCAGAATTGAAGATGTTTTTATACCTATTTTGTAATATTTTAGTTAGGATGCCAAAATTGAACCATATCAGTGTAATTTAAATTTTTATGCATGTGGTCTATGTTATATTTAAATTAAAACATGTATATGCATATTGTATGCCATGTAGATTTAAAATCCCACCATAAGAAATATGTTACATGCATTGGATATATGTTATAAAGAGTTATAATATATAGTATGCATGTTTAGAGTTTCTTTTGTTTAATATAAGAGTTATATTAAATGTTCAAGGCCTTTGTTAAATGTTATGGATGCAAAACATGTTTTTATAAATTGTTATAAAATTGAATTAGACATTAAAATCCATAACAAAGATAAGCTACATGCTCATGTAGGTTAAAACACGATTATAAACTCAACCGTTATATAATCCTGTCTAAGGCTGGAGTTTTTTTAAGTAGACGGTCTATGAAACACCTCCTATCTTGGGATTATAGCCGAATAATTGAGCATTGTTAACTGGTTTTGTAAGTGTACATGAGCGGTGTGAGGTAATAAACCAATTTATCACCTAGACATTGAGGTTAAAATCCATTTATATGCGTTATACTTGGATAAACTACATAGACTTAGGGTTGTTTAATTAGCCGAAATAAACCTGAGTATAAATATACCCATATAATTGTCAGAACACTTCAGTGGGAGTTTAATAATATATATGATATGTAGTTAGAAAACTTCAGTGGGAATTTAATAACATATATGATATGTTGTTAGAACGTTTTAGTGGGAGATTAATAACATATACTATATGTTGCTTTTAGCTCTTTCATCCCTAAGAGTTCACATCAAGATTCATGCTTCGCTTCGTGTCACCTTAGGAATGACCTCCATTCAAAAAGTGTTTGCATGAATCAAGATTAAGGTGAATATGGGAAGTTGTTTACAGTAAAATTATACAATGTTTTGATTTTAATTCTCACGCCCCTAAAGAATTCACACTGTGAGATTCATGTGACACTTCGTGTCACCCTAGGAGTGACCTCCATTCGGAAAGTTTTTTCATGAGTCAATATCAAGATGAATACAGGGAAGTTGTTCATTGTAAAATCAAATATGTGATATATTGATTTTAACTCTCATGTCCCTAGAAAGTTCACATCGTGAGGTTCATGTGACACTTCATGTCACCTTGGGAGTGACCTCGATTCGGAAAGTGTTTTTTATGGCTCAAGATCAAGGTGAATGGGGAAGTAGTTCATATTAAGTGGGTGAAGGATATGTGTCATCGTGTCCTATGGTCTCTTCCGTCAGCTTGGATTGTGAGATTTCTATGTTTCGTCTGCTGGTTAGCTTTAGGCAGCCATAGCTAGTCGTTTAACGTTGACTATCCCCACGGAAGATTATAACATATGACTCGGAACAACCCAAGCTCCAGAAATGGATAGGATTTCTTAGGACCATTCCCAACCTTGACTCTCCAATTCGGTAGCATCGTTGGGGCTAATCTCTGAAGTCTGAAAATGGAGGGTTACACTTATAGAATTGCTAAGTGTTAGTAATTTCTGACCGAAAACGGTAACTAAATGACTATAGGAATAAGAGATATTCTGGAGACAGTATTTAGTCAAGAATGTCTTGCTTTAGTGAAGGAGTATTTGACTGCCCCTTAGTAGCACTTATTTTAACTCACTACAGTATCGTTGCAAATAAATAATGATTATGGATACACTATTACTTTTTTCCAAAACTTGATTTGGATTTAGTTGCAATTTACTAATACAAATTTGTTTAAATTTTCAGCATGTCGAATTCTTCTAAAATACTCACTTCTGTTTTTGTTAACGGTAATAACAATTCAACATGCAAGTTACTAGCAAATGTTTATTCAATACAAGTTTTAACAGAGGAATGTCCTCTATCTCCCAACTCATCTAAAGTTTTGCACTACACAAATGAGAATGTGAAAATCAAACAACATAGTAAATACGATTTACTTGTCATCAAAACATGCTGAGTGGAAAACGATAAAAAGACTTGGATAATAGATTCAGATGTCGCTAATCATATCTGTATTTTCTCTCAGGAAACATGTTCCTGAAGACAATTTATAGAAGGCGAAGCAACCTTTATGGTAGGGACGGGGAGGTTGTTTCAACTAAAGCAGTGGGAGATATGAAGTTATTTATAGAAGATAGATACATTTCACTTGAAAATATTTATTACATTCCTTCTATGGAAAGGAATTTATTATCTGTCTCATGTTTACTGGAACAAAATTACAAAGTTTCTTTTGAAAATAATGAAGTGTTCATTACTTCGAAAGATATAAAAAATTTGTTAGGCAAAACTAGAAAATAACTTGTACATATTAAAACCGACTGAGGTAAAAGCTATTTTGAACATAAAGATGTTTAAAACAGTTGAGACTCAAAATAAGAAAAGAAAAATTTCTCCAAATGCCTATATTTGGCACTTGAGACTTGGTTTCATCAATCTCAATAGGAATGAGAGATTGGTGAAGAACGATCTTCTAAATAAGTTAGAAGACAATTCATTACCTCCATGTGAATCTTGTCTTGAGGGTAAAATGACTAAAATATATTTTTCTGAAATAGGTCTTAGAGCCAAAGAACCCTTGGAGCTGGTATATTCAGACCTTTGTGGTCCGATGAATGTTAAAGCTAAAGGAGTGTATGAATATTTCATCAACTTCACTGATGATTATTCAAGGTATGGCCATATTTACCTAATACATCAGAAGTCTGAAACACTTGAAAAATTCAAGGAATATAAGGTTGAGGTTGAGAATCAATTAGGTAAAAGGTTTAAAACACTTTGATATGATTGAAAGGGTGAGTACATAGACTTAAAATTCTAGGACTATTTCATAGTGTTGGGATTGGTGTCCTAAATCTCCTTGTAATCTCGTACTTTGTAAACTCTTTATAAACATATTGTTATTAATAAAATAATTGTTATTTTATAAGCATATACTCAATCTAATAAACTAAGATCCAAGATTATTTTATGTAAATTTAAACAAGTATGTAGAGACACTTAAATGGATCTTGTTTAAATAATAACTTAACGGTCTGTAGTAGATGGATAAGGTTGGGTACCTTATCCTGATGACACTACGGATACAACCCTCTTTGTAGGTGTTAAAAATGTTGTAAAGTACTACAAATGATCTGATCCTGATCATTCATGTGGAGACATACGAGTGGAGGTATCATATACAAAGAGTTTGTATAAGACCAGATCACGAAATGATTAGTCTCTTTATATAATACTGTTGAAAATAGAGACTTACATTTCATTAGGATGACCATAGGTGACATGATCTGAATCCTGAGTGAGTTGTGAACTCCTGCTCATGAAGGCGGTCCTTTGATTTGTATGGGTGTGAGTGGCCAGATTGTCAACTCAACAAGCTTACCATTTTGGGGATTCGTCTGGTTTGGGAGCTAAGAACTCAGCTACATAAGACGAAATTCACTCCTTCCCTGATGCAGGGGTAAGTAGATAAATTGCTCCCTTAAGAGCTGATTTCGGGGGCTGTCTCTTATACACATCTAGATGTGTATAAGAGACAGCATCTGAATCCTGAGTGAGTTGGGAACTCCTGCCATTGAGGGCGGTCCTTTGATTTGTATGGGTGCGAGTGGCCAGGTCGCCGATTCAAACCTACCATTTTGGGGATTCGTCTGGTTTGGGAGCTAAGAACTCAGCTACATAAGACGAAATTCACTCCTTCCCTGATGCAGGGGTAAGTAGATAAATTGCTCCCTTAAGAGCTGATTCCGGGTCTTAAAAATAGTGGCCACATCCCTGTCTCTTATACACATCTAGATGTGTATAAGAGACAGGGTTCAAGCTACAGGTCCATAAGGTCCCCTTGGTAGCTCAAAAGAATTGTGTTGAGAATCAGTTTTTGGGTTAATTTGAATTGTTCAAATTAATAAGAGAAAATTTAATTATATATGATATAATTAAATTAATTAAATTATATCATATATAATTGATATAATGTATTCGATACATTAATTGGAGTATTGAATATTTGAATGAGATTCAAATAGTTGTTAATTTAATATAAATATGATTTATATTAAATGGCAGAGAAAAATAACTATAGTTTATATTGTATGTGATACAATATTAAAGCTATAAGTTATAAATATAATATGATAAGTTAGTTATCATATTTATTTATATTATTTATTATTTTGAATAATAATTTTTTTTTTCCTTACAAAACTACCTTAGTGGGTGGTTTTGCAATTTTATGGCAATTTAAATAAAAGGAAAAATTGTTTTTCTTTTCTTCTAAGATTGCCAAGAAAACAAGCATACCAAAGAGAACAACATGATCGCAAAAGGAGAGCTTATGCGATAGTCTACACGAAATCTTAGAGCCTATACGATAGGTGTCTTTGTCTATGCGATAGCCTAAACGATCGAGAAGGTTGCTATACAATAGTGCTTCTTTTTCGATCGTCTTCCTCCTCCAAACTCACAAATATCCTCTTAACCAAAATAGTCAGAGCCCACTACTTTAGAGTTCTCACCCCGAGCATACCAAGGAATCCGAGTGGTAGTGTTCTCTTCCCATTTGGTTCGTGATTCATTTGAAGAAGGTCTTCAAGTTTTTGTTGTTGTTTGATCGAGGAGTTTGTGACCGTTGAGGGATACAAAAAGAAGTGTTCTTCAAAGATAATATCCCTTGAACTATGTATTTTATTTGAAAAGCATGTTGTAATTTACTTTGATTGCATAATCTTTTTGTTGTATTGTAAATTTATAATTCAATCAAAAATGGAATTTAGATAATCCTCTTTCGCTCAAGGGTCTCCTCAAGTTGAGTTTCCCTTCACATAGAACATGGAATTCAGCCGCAACTCACAACACCTAGCACACCTCAACAAAATGGTGTAGTAGAAAGGAGAAATATGACCATGTTAGACATGGTTCGTTCTATGATGAGTTATGCCTAGTTGCCAAGTTATTTTTGGGGACACATAGTTGAGACTGCGGTGTATATATTGGACATGGTTCTCTCTAAAAGTATTTTAGAAACACCTTACGAGTTATAGAGAGGACGTAAAGGTAGTTTACGTCACTTCAGGATCTGGGGATGCCCAACACATGTGTTGGTGCAAAATCCTAAGAAGTTGGATTGTCGTTCAAAAGTATGCCTATTTGTAGGTTATTCTAAAGAGACAAAAAGTGATTTCTTTTATAATCCTCAGGAAGATAAGGTATTTGTATCGACAAATGCAACTTTCCTAGAGGAAGACCACATTAAAAATCATCAACCTCGCAGTAGACTAGTAATAGATGAAATGACTAGAGAAATGACAAATGCATCAGCAAGAGTTGTTGATCGAGCAGGTCTATCAACAGGAGTTGTTGATGAAACTGGTACTTCACATCCTTCTCAAGAGTTGAGAGTGCCTCGACGTAGTGGGAGGGTTGTGCAACAGCTTGATCGGTACATGGGTTTAACTGAAACTCAAGTCATCATACCAGATGATGGCTTAGAGGATCCATTGACTTTTAAGCAAGCAATGGAAGATGTGGATAAGAACCAATGGATTAAAGGCATGGACCTTGAAATGAAGTCAATGTACTTTAATTCAATATGGGATATTGTAGATCAACCAGAAGGGGTAAATTCATTGGTTGCAAGTGGATCTACACGAGAAAACGAGACCAAGCTGGTAAGGTATAGACCTACAAGGCTAGGCTTGTGGCAAAAAGGTTTACCCAAAGATAGGGGGTAGACTATGAAAAAACTTTTTCTCCCGTTGCCATGATAAAGTCTATTAGAATACTTTTGTGCATAGCTGCATTTTATGATTATGAAATCTGACAAATGGATGTCAAGATAGCCTTTCTAAATGGCTATCTTTGAGAGAGTATCTATGTCTCAACCAGAAGGGTTTATAGAATAGGGCCAAGAGCAAAAAGTTTACAAGCTTGATAGATCCATTTATGAGTTGAAACAAGCGTCGAGATCATGGAATATGAGATTTGACACTACGATCTTATGGCTTTGAACAAAATGTTGACGAACCATGTTTTTACAAGAAAATTTTTAATAAAATTGTCACTTTTCTGATTTGTATATTGATGGTATTCTACTCATAGGAAATGAGGTAGAATTTCTGGTTGACGTCAAGAGATGGCTTGCTACGCAATTCTAAATGAAAGATTTAGGAGAAGCTTAGTATGTTCTTGGGATCCAAATAGTTTGGAACCGCAAGAATAGAACTTTAGTATTATCTCAAACATCTTATATAGACAAGGTGTTGTCTAGATATGAAATGCAAAATTCCAAGAAAGGAATGTTACCTTTTAGATATGGAATTCATTTGTCTATGGAACAAAGTTCTAAGAAACCTTAAGAGGTTGAGGTTATGAAATGAATTCCATATGCATCAATAGAAGGAAGTTTAATGTATGCCATGCTATTTACACGTTCTGACATGTGCTATGCAGTTGGAACTGTCAGCAGATTTTGGTTCAATCCAGGATATGATCATTGGATTGCCGTTAAAAATATCCTCAAGTATCTTCAGAGACTGAGGGTTTATGTGCTTGTGTATGGAATTAAGGATATGATCCTTACAGGATACACTAATTCTGACTTCTAGACCAATATTGATTGAAAGAAATCAACTTTAGGGTCAGTATTCACTCTAAATGGAGGAGCAGTAGTGTGGAGAAGTATCAAGCAAAGTATTCAAGGAAATCAACTTTAGAGTATGTAGCTACAAGTGAAGTAGCAAAAGAAGCAGTATGGCTCAAAAGGTTCCTGACTGATTTGGAAGTAGTTCCAAATATGTACCTGTCGATCACTCTATATTGTGATAACAGTGGAGCGGTTGCAAACTCAGAGGAACCTAGGAGCCATAAACGTGGAAAGCACATCGAGCGAAAGTACCATCTGATCAGGAATATTGTACATAGAGGAGACGTGATCGTCACGCAGATATCCTCACAAGACAACTTGGTTGATTTTTTTACAAAGGCTCTCTCGGTTAAAGTGTTTGAGGATCATCTAATAGGACTAGGACTACGAGATACTTAGAATTAGGGAATTTGGGAGAAATAATGGGTATCTGATGCCCTAGTTTATTGTATTTATTGTATTTATTCTCTCTTTGAACTCAACATTGTATATATTTGTATATATTTGTATATATTTATCCACTGGAGTTTTAGTTCAAATAGAAGTTTGTTGGGTTGAATGTCCTAAAACTCATAGTTTGTAAAGCTAAACATATTCTATTATCAATAAAGATGTTATTTGACGTTTATTCAATAAAGTTGTTGGTAAATATGTAAATTGTATTTATAAAGACTAAATCCAATAAACTAAGATCTATGACTATTACATGAATACTCGAACTTTATATGTGTTGAGAATGTCCTAAACTCGTAGTTCATAAATATTGTTAACACCTTGTTATATGCTATGCAATGAGTTTGCATAAGACCAGACCTCAAAATAGTAATTTTTCTTTATAACAAACATTTATTATTAAAACTGACTATTTCAAATTCAATGACTTAGGATAACTCGATCTTAATCCTAAACTAACTATGAACTCCTGTCTATTCAGGATTATCCTTTGATCTACATAGGTGATAGTAGTTCATCAGCACTGCTCAATAAGCCTCCCATTTTGAGGATAAGACTAGTCAGATAGCTGGGGACATAGTTCTATAAGATGGAACTCACTCCTACTCGACTTAGGGTTAGAAGATACGTTGTTCTCTTAAGCGTTGATTCTTGGTCTTGAACAATGGGGCCCTTCCCTCTCATGATCGAAAGGGACATGGTTTATAAGTTAGACTATAAACTAAATTGTTCAATAGAGGATCAGTTGGAGCTTAAGGAGCAAGATGTATTTATAGGGGTAAAACGGTAATTTTGACCAAGCTGAAAATATGAACAACCGATGAATGATTGACTTACTGATTATGGTTAAAATGGATAGAAATATATCTATAGTGAGGAGAATGCAACTGTTGAGCTATAGTGGCGTGTCTGGTAGTTCACGAATATTGATTAATTTGGTCTAAAAGGGATTAGCCAATTAATCTCAAATCATTGGAGCTCATGATCTGTAGATCCATAAGGTCCCTCTACTAGCTCGTAAAATTGTATCTTGGATTAGTGAGTTGAGCGTATTCAAATATTCAAATTCGAAATTAGGATTTTGAATATGAAGTGTTCAAATTCAATTAGGATTTTAATTAATTGTATTTGATGCAATTAAAACGTTTAATTTTGTAAAAATTGAACAAAATTGGGAGTTTAAACATTTAAATGTTTATTTGAATATTAAAATTACATGAATAGGATTCATGTCTAATTAGATGATTGATTGATTTAATATTTGATATTAAATTATTAATTAATTAATTAATTAAATTAGCTTAATTAATTATTTAAATAAATAAAACATTATTTCATTTATTAAAGTTTAAAATTCAAAATTCATATTTGAATTTACAATATATATATTTAATTTTACTGAAAATTAAATGGAAATTATAAAATTGAAAAAATGGAAAAAAAATGGAAATTCCACTTTGAGTGGAATTTTTCAAGTTTTTTTAATTTTTTTTTATTTGGAGTGGTTTCACCCAATTTAGTCACATTTCCCACTTGTTTAGTGCTAATGGAAGGGTCAATTAGCAAATAAGTAAGTGTTTGCATAAATAAAGTTGATAAATCAACTGAATTTCAGCTTTGATTCATTGATGCTGTTGGAAAAAGCTGAAACCCTCTCCCCATCTCTCAAACCCTCTCCAAAGCTTCACATAATTGGCTCCAATTTTGATTTCCACTTCTCAAATCCAAGTTAAAGAATAGTAGAGAAGCTCTTTTTGATGGTCTACTGATGTTTTGGAGTTCAAATTCATAGAAAGAAGCAAGCATCAAAGGTAATTATATTATTGAAACCTACTTTAGCAGAAAACTATTTTTTGCATGCTTTTAGAACTCAAATTAAATGTAATTATAGTGCTTTTTTATTCTAGTTTCTTCCATTGTTTTACTTTATCAATGTATAGACATAAAAATGGATCAAGTTCGAGTAAATAGACGAAATGGTCTATAGTATACGAATAAGGTTGGGTGCCTTATTTTGGTAACACTATTGGATACGATCTACTCTGTAGTTGTTACAATTTGTTGTAAGGTGCTACAAACGAAGTGATCCTGATTAGTTCATGTATTGACATGAGGAGTAGGGGCATCCTATACAATAAGTTTACGTAAGATCGGACCAAGAAATAAGTCACTCTTACTTTATAACGTTGTTTACTGTTTAAGATTGACTATTTCGCTTAGATGACCTAAGTAACTTGAACTTAATCCTGAGCTAACTATGAACTCCTATTTATTCGGGATTATCCTTAGATTTTCATAGGTGAGGGTTGGCTTAACAGCGCCGACTCAATAAACCTCCCATTTCAGTGGTAAGACCAGGTAGATAGCTGGGGACATAGGGTGCAAGATGGAATTCACGCCTATTCGATTAAGGGATAGGAGGAAGGTTGTTCTCTTAAGTTCTGAATCCAAGTCTTGAACAAGGGGCCCTATCCGCTCATTGGGCTGAGAGGGAGTTAGTTTAGTGATTGGATCACAAACCAATTGTTCATTAGAGGATCAGTGAAACTTAAGGAGCAAGACGTAATTTCAGGGGTAAAACAACATTTGACCCAACTGTTATTACGAACAACCTGTGAAGGATCGATTTATTATTGTTAAATCAAGTGGACACAAATATATGTATAGTGAGGAGAGTGCAACTATCGAGCTATAGTGATGTGATTCGGTAGTTAACGAATATTGATTAATTTCGTCTAAAGAGTTTTAGCCAATTAATCTCAAATCGTTGGAGCTCATAATCTGTAGGTCCATAAGATCCCTCTACTAGCTTGTAAAACATGAACACCTTGTATTATAAATTGAGTAAATTTGAAATGATTTCAATTTGAAGTGTTCAAATTGAATTTAGGGTTTTCAATTTGAAGTGTTCAAATTGCACGTAGGGTTTGAATAATTATATTAATTAAATGTTTAATTTATCGAAATTAAACGAAATTGAAGAGTTTATAATATTGATTTAATTAATTAAATTTTTTAAATTAATTGAAATGAAATATATATTTAATTTTCAAATTGAATTTTGGTTTTTATTTATTTTTTGAATTAAATAAAAGAAAATTGATAATTTAATTTGGTTGAGTGGAAATTTCCATTTTTTGGAAATTTTAATGGAATTACACTTTTCAATACCAAATTAAAACACCTAGGCCAGTTATCACTTCAAATTGAAGTGTCGAAGTTTGAGTTTTGTGTGTGCTTATATAAAAGGTTTTGGTAAAAACTCAAAATTTCTTAGATTTGAAGGGATTGGAATGCTAAAATAGGTTTTATGCAGAAAAACTTCTTTTCTCTCTCAAACCCTTACAAATTCCCTTTATATTTCACTTCAATCTTAAGTTCCACCCCTCAAATTCAAGGCTGAGAATAGTAGAGAAGATCTTTTGGTGGTTCATTATAGGTTTGGAGTTGAAATTTTGTAAAGAGCAGCTTAGATAGGAAGAATTCTTCAAAGGTATGTTGGTTTTGAAATCTTCTTCTGTAAAATATGTTTTTGCATGCTTTTAGAACTCAAATTCAATGTAATTAGAGTGCTTATTGATTCTGATTGTTTCCGTTGCTTACTTATACATTATGTCACGTTAACTACCGAGACATACCAATATAGCTCAGTAGTTGCACTCTCCTCAGTATAGATATGTTTCTGTCAATTGATTTAACCATAATCAGTAAGTCAATCCTTCACAGATTGTTCGTATTAATAGCTAGGTCAAAATTATCATTTTACCCCTATAAAAAATTTGCTCTTTAAGTCTCCTCTGATCTTCTAATGAACAATTGGTTTATGGTCCTACCAATAAACGGAATCCTTCTCAGTCATGAGAGGGCGGGGCCCCTTTGTTCAAGACAAGGAGTCAGTTCTTAAGGGAACAATCTATTTGCTAACCTTTAAACGGGTAGGAGAGAATTCTATCTTGCAGGACTATGTTCCCAATTATCTATCCAGTCTTACCCCTAAATAGGCTTATTTAGGGGTAAGACTGGATAGATAGTCGAACCACTCTCACCTACGAAGATTAAAGAATAATCACAAATAAACAAGAGTTCATAGTTAGCTCAGGACTAAGACCGAGTTACCTTAGGACATTGAATTAAAATAGTCTGTTTTAACAGTAAACGGTCGTTATAAAGTAAAGTGACTATTTCGTGGTCTGATCTTATGCAAACATCTTTTGCATAGGATGCCCTCATTCACATGTTTCTACATGAACGTCTTTAGGATCACATCATTTGTATCAATATACAAAGCAAACCGAAACCATAGTGTCCTCAGGATAATATACCCAACCTTATCCATATATATACTTATAGAACTTTTTGGCTATATTAAAACTTGATCAATCTTTTATGTCTTTACATAAAGTTTAAGTATTCGTTTTATAACCATGGGTTAATTTATTGGATTTACTAATGAATGCAATTCAATAACATTTCCAATAACATCTTTCTTAAAAGAAATTTCAATAATTTCTTTATTGTGAATAGAATATATTTAATAGTTATAAACTACAAGTTTTAGGATATTTCTAACAGAAGGTTCACGGCTAAAATTCGTGGTGGTCAAGTAATTATTTTCATTTTATTTTAAATCTTTGTGTTTATATTTTAGTTTTGGCCATATGATTTGATTAGATTAGTGTTCACATTTTGATAATTCTGGTTTATAAGCATTCTTGTCTGTCTATTGTTCAATCTGATGACCCAACCCGACCCAACTCGACCCAGGTTGGCCCTTTATATAGAACTGACGGGGTTGAGGATTTAACAAACTGAAAATTTCAAGTTTGTTGAAATAATTACCGTAACCCAATCCGACCCAACCATACTTATGTACACCCTTAGCAAAAACATCATTAAAAAGAAGAACAAAATACTGTAACCATTTCTCCCCATTTCTGTCTGAACAAAAATAGTCATGTCGATTAGAGGAAGATGTCGAACCAGACTTAGCCAATGTCACACGCATCATTTGTAACATTTCATCAACAGTCGCTTTGTGCTCCAGAAGTCTCTTCATTTGATAGGGGATGCGAAACATGACTGCCAAATGGAGATTCAATCAAAGCTTGACTGAGGGCATCAACAATGGATGCAGAAGAGGAAGCAACAAGGTCAGGGACATGATACTTTTGCAATAGTTTGGGATTGATCGATATAAGAGTAAGAGAAGGACCAACAGATTCTTNTTTTGCAATAGTTTGGGATTGATCGATATAAGAGTAAGAGAAGGACCAACAGATTCTTCAGCTATAATCAAGTGTGATTTCTGAGCGATCAAAATTCCACAAATTAATCGAGGATAGTAGATAGGCAATTTCAAGGCTTGAGATCCAATGTGGCGCTTGATTTGATTAAGTACTACCATAATTGAATGGAACTCCATTCCCAATCTGATATAACAAAGTGGCGAGTGAAAAAGAAAGACCTGATTTATAAGAGGAAGGACACTAGTTGAAGATCCCAATCTTATGTAAGACAACATATTTGATACTTAGTATGGCAGTTGGCAACTGCCCCATCCTCTGGCAAGAAATCCTCGTCCCATCTGTAAATTCAAACGTCAACTTTTTCACCAACGAACGCTATTTTGATACATCAGCAGGAATCGTTCAGTTTGAGGTATTTATTAGTGAGATCAGCAGAGAAGATAAACAGATTCCTTCTGATGCATTCTGTACATGCAATGAAATAATAATGCTTATAAGATTTAACGCTTAGTTTTCTTTAGTCAAACCTAAGTGCAAATTTGACCAAACTTCCTGGTGAGTCCAGGGTCGAATGTAGGGATTGCTTGTAAGTATGCGACGAAACTAAAAATACGATCTTAGCGCGAGTTTAAAATGTTCAAAGGAGTGTTCGAATAAGCAAACTTAAACCTAAATATGTGATGGGGATTGTGTTTAAAATGAAGCAGTGCGAGTTGAATAACAGTTATGCTATAGAACGGTTGAGAAGAATTTTTACTAACATTTTCTAAGCAACTAGACGAAATATGCGATCAAGCTTACACTCAATGTTATGACCAGAACTTTTCAGTGTTCTTTGCCACATTATCTTATCTCTAAGATGCATGCGATAGTTGTAATATGCAGAGAATGTACTTATTCTAAGGAACATTTTATCTCGTTTAATAAGGTCTTAATCTAAATTCTCTCAAACTTAGATTAGCTTTACTTAGAACAATTTCTCAATTGATTCAAGCAACAAATATAAGCATGCATATAACAAGTTGATTGCATGATTCCTCAAGTTATTTAGTCATGTTAGCTAAAATCTTCTCAACCCATGAAGCGATTTAGCTATGCATGATATTGTTGAAAAAGGTAGACAAGATGTATAATAAATATGTATTCATACTGCAATTCTAAATTTGTCAATACAAGAAATACAATACAAATACACAAACATAGAGAAAGGGTCAGAGAGTGAAGTCGTGGTTCGTAATGTCTTGCTTCCTTCGACTTGTTTTACAACTGCTTCCTTAGATAATCGAATAGTATTATCTTCTTCTTTCCCTAGAGTCCTAAGCTCTCACCAAGGAGTTTCTATGGAAGATTGATAAGGGTTTCAAGCAGAATCTTTTCTCAGGGTGTTTTTCTCGTCTCCCACAATGTATCCCCGATAGATGTCACGATGTATATTCTAAAACTCCTTCTGCATGGCATTTGTATGGGTATTTATCGGAGTTTGTGAGCACTTATTTACTCAAGCTCATGATTGCGTTGATGGGGCGCATTAAATTCCATATCCTACCATGCCGACTACAATGTGTCAGTGGTTCATTGAATCTTAAAAAAAATTTTCCTATTAGCCACCAACGTAATTTGTGATGTGACACCCACCGCCCATGTCATGCCATGCCTCATCGCTTGCAGCTTATGTGATCATCTTTTCTTTTCTTCTCAGGAAACTTCTTTCTTTGAAGGGGGTCATAGGCATGTGATCACGCGATCATCAGATTGCTGAGGGATATACTGCATCGAAGTAGCGAAATTAGTATGGAATTTAAATATGTTATGCGTTAGAAGTATGTGATCGCATGATTTGCTTTTTGTATAGATTTATTGGTAAAAATATCTAAATTTCATGCCTTTTCCTTATTATCTTAAATGAAAGAGATATAATAACTTGTATTTTTACAAATCAACACCTTGCCGCATGAACTCTCTTCAGTGTGGAAAGACACTCCATCCAAGGGAATATAGGAATCATTAGATCTGTTAGCTTATTTTCCCTTACCTTTAGCTGTTGCATGAGTGACACGGACATTACCAAAGTAGTCATTGTCAGAGCTACTTCGTAGACCCTAGTTAGAATCCTCCTTAGAATGAGATTTTTCATAATCATTTCAGATGTCTTATGTGAAACATCGACATTATTTCCAACATCAGCAACAACACCATCACCAATATCCTCAGCTCTCTTCGACTATAGTTCAGCAAGAGGAGTATTAATATCCATGTCTTCATCAGAAGCATGGCAGAGCTAGGGGAATTTTTAGTATTCCGTTGACTCGGTCTAGGGCAAACATCATACATCACAACATCATTCAATTTCTCAACATTTCCAATAGACATAGGGTCATCATCATTTACAATTTCTTGACCAATCATGGTATTTGTCTCAAGAGGAGCATTAACACCTTCCATCATTAAGTTGCACGGATTTGAGAGAAACAACAAGATCAACATTCTCAACAAGATTTTCAGAAGCACTAATTATAGGCAAAGTGGACATAAAAGCAAGTGAAGGAACGTGAAGTTTCAAGCGAAAGCAGGATGGTTCCCAGTTTTATTTTTCACATAATCAAAATTTTATAGAACAAAAAAAAATTATGCCTTATAAAGAAAAAATTACAGCAAGCTGATTGACGAGGAATTAGGGAAAAGAATATCTTACCCTTGAAGACAAAATTCTTCACGTAATCCCTTAAATCGATCACGAACACTTCCATCTGGATCTCGATATCCAAGAACTGAGATCCCAAATGGTCACCTCTATAAGAGAACCTTATGTATTCTCTCTTAAGGTCTGAGAATAAGCAGGAGTGATGGGTTTTGCTGAAATTTTGGGAAGAGAGAGGAGAAGATGAGAGGGGGAGAAGGAGAACATTTTTTTTCTTCTCTGTATGTGTTCTTGTGAGGAGGTCCAAAGCATAAAAAAATCTTTGCATCAAATGCAAGAGGAAGACGAAGACTCATAACCCCACAATATCACACGTCTTAATTGAGAGAAAAAGGGGGAGGGAGTTATAACTTCTTCCTTTTATTAAATTCAAAATTTAATAATATATATATATATATATATATTATATCATAACAAACTTATCATACAAAATATATTAAACTATATATTATATCAAATATAATATATAATCTATAGTTTTTATATTGTATCAAATACAATATAACCTATAGTTTATATTATCTCAATTAATCATGATATTAAGTATAAATGCTCATCCATATAATTAGTAGTTGAATCACATTCAAATATATTTAATTCCTCTCAAAATAAACTTCATATTATAATGTATTGAGTACATTATATTTATCACATATAATTTATTTAATTAACTATATCATATATAATTAATTCCCTCAGTTAATTTGAACAATTCAAATTAATCCAAAAATTATTCTCAATAATCATTGTTGAGCTATAGAGAAGACCTTATGGACCTATAGATAGAAGCTCCAATGGTACTGGATTAATTAATTAAATCTTTAATTAAATTACCCAACATCCAGTAACTGTCGGTCACTCTGCTAAAGACTGACAGCTGCACTGTTCGCACTATATATATATTTCTATGTCCATTGAATATAACCAATCAACAACGCAATGACCCTTCACAAATTGCTACAACTAGGCCAAAATTACCGTTTTAGACCTATAGTTACATCTAACTTCTTAAGTACCACCGATCTCTCTAATGAACAATAAGTCATAGTCCAAATATGACCAAACCCCTCTTGAGCCAAGAGAGAGAATGGTGCCACATTGTCTAAGCCTAAGAATCAGCCCTTAAGGGAGCATTTATCTACTTACCTCATTATTAGGGAATGAGTGAATTCCGTCTTGTGTAGTATATTCCCAACTCCCTAATCAGAAGAGTCCCCAAAATGGTAAGCATATTGAGTCGGCGATCTGGTACTCTCACTCATGCAAATTAAAGGACCGCCTTAATAGGCAAGAGTTCGTAACTCGATCCGGTCAGGTCATGTCACCTATGGTCATCCTGGTGAAATGTAAGTCTCTATTATTAACGGCGTTATATAATGAGACTAATTATTCCGTGGTATACAAACTCTTTGTATAAGATACCTCCACTTACATGTCTCTACATGAATGATTAGGATCATATCATTTATAGCACTTTACAACAATTGTAACATCTACAAAGTGGGTTGTATCCGTAGTGTCACCAGGATAAGATACCCAACCTTATCCATCTACTATAGACCATTTAGGTTATCATTTAAACATGATCTACCTGTATGTCTCTACAAACATGTTTAAATTACATAAAATAACCTAGCATCTTAGTTTACTAGATTGAGTAAATGCTCATAAAATAACAATTATTTTATTAATAACAATTTTATTATATAATGTTTACAAACTACGAGAATACAAAAGAGATTTAGGACACCAATCCCAATAACAAACATCTCATAAATCATTTTATCAACAAAATCATGTGAAACATTCGTATCAGACACAAACTAACTCTCTTTACCAACATTTTCTTCAACAAGCACACTAGATTAAGGTAAAACATATTCAAGTTTGCCTACAAAAGAAGTAAGATTATCATCAACAATTGTGCTACCCTCAGGAAATCTAGCTTCTTATAACTTAATCTCTAGGGTTTCTAAGTAAAGTGATAAACTTATGCATGAGGATAGATAAAACACTAGATGAGGACCTTCATTTATTTAGAAAAATTTCAATTCTGAATCCAATAAGGTTAGTCAATGTGAGAGATGAAGTACTCACATTTTCTTTCCCTTTTGATTCAACAAACTGACTAGCTCTGGATCTCTTTCTTTTTTTCGAAGGAGGAAGAACTCCAAAATCTTTCTTAGCAGCAAGGAGTCCATGCACATAGACTCCATATTTGTTTGTTGTAGTCGGAGGAATGTCTTCTTCAACATGCATCTTCTTTTAGCCTTTTCCTTATATCTCACTGTTTTGCTATTGAAAGTGTGTATTCTTTATCTAGTGCTAACCATTTAAGGGGAAATCACAGAAATCATAAGCAAAGAACTATTTTGGAATGGTTAAGGGCAAAGAGCACCTATGATTTTGAACAAAAACCTTTAACACTTCAACTGAAGACAATTAAAATTCAAAAGAAAATTTGAAATTAAACAACAATTAAAATTCCTCACGTCTTCACCAACCAAAATTAACATTAATTAATCGTTTGGGCTTCCAAGCTTGATTAGCTAAGTGACATCTCAGACTGGCCTATTGGACTGATTGCTCTGCCTATAGAATACATAGATCCGACACTTCTCTAAAAGCCTCAAAACGAGCTTTATCTAAAGCCTTTGTAAAAATGTCTTGCTATTTGATTTATTTGTGTGTTGACATTCTCCAACATGATCTATTTATTCTCCACAAGGTCACGAATAAAGTGATGTATAATGTTAATGTGTTTTGTACGATTGTGCTGATTAGGATTTTTGGATATATCAATTACACTCATGTTGTCACAATAAAGAATCATGAAACTTGTGAGACATCATACTTCTGTAACATTTGTTTCATCCATATTAACTGGGTGTAGCTATTCCCTGCAGCAATGTATTCAGCTTCAACTGTCGACAAAGAAACACAGTTTTGTTTCTTGCTAAACCATGAAATCAGGTTGTTTCCATGATAGAAACAACCTCTAGATGTACTTTTCCTGTCTTCAAAGCTCACAGCCTAATCAACATCACGGCCAACCATAGAGCTACTAGTATCAAACATATACAATAAACCATTGTCACTCATGCCATTAGCATTAAGCAAGTGATTGGTCTTGGGATAGGATTGATATCTGACACAAACACCAATAGCAAATGCAATATCAGGTTTGCTAGCTGTAAAATAAAGCAACCTTCTAATGATACTTCTATGTAGACTCTCATCAACTTGAGTTCCACCCGAGTCTTTTGACATAGTTGCTTTTAGCATGAGTAAGACAGTTTTCCTACCATGCTCATCTCATATTCTTTCTGCATTTGTTTTACAAAGAGCTCAACCATCTATAAGTCTGAAGACAATGCCGTCAACATAAATCTAGACAATCACAAACCTCTCTTGAGATTTTTTTACAAACAAAATCTTATCAACTCATTCTCTACTGTAACCATTATTCACAAGGCATTGAGTCAAATGTTCATACCATGCTCTAGGCACTTGTTTGAGCCCATACAAAGCCTTGTTAAGTTCATACACATAATCAGGATGAGAAAAATCTACAAATTCTTTGGACTGCTCACCATACACTTCCTTATTCAGATATTCACTTAGGAATGCATTCTTTACATCAATTTGATATAGTTTGAATTTTTGGAGGCAAGATCTTCCAGGCAACAATCTGATAGCCTCTAGACAAGCAACTAGAGTAAAGGTTTCATCAAAATACACACCTTCTACTTGAGTATACCCTTAAGCAACTAATTTGGCTTTATTTTTTGTAACATTGTCTTTTTCATCAATCTTGTTTTTGAATATCCACTTTGTGCCGATCACATTAACTAACTTTGGCAGAAGGACAAGAGTTCACACATTATTTCTCATAAATTGCCCAAGCTCTTCTTGCATGACATTAACCCAACATTCATCTTCAAGAGCTTCTTTGATATTTCTTAATTCAATAGGGGAGAAAAAGAAAATATTACTGAACATCTTCAGATAATTTACTTTATCTTTCTTTCTAGTAGTCACTCATTCTTCAAGATTACCAATGATATTGCTAGAGGGATGATTTTTACAATTGTTTACCTGATTGAAAATCACCAAAAATAATTCCAGTCGATGAAGGTAAAGATGGAAGACCAGATATAACATGTTTGTTTAAAGCGTTTTGAATAGTCTTCATGCTCACATTGCCTAGAAATTTATGCCAGAGGCTTGCTTCATTTGACGAGAGAGATAAAAAAACCTGAGAAGCATTGTTAGGATTCATAGATAACAGTTATCAAATGAATGCGTATATGTTATAACAAGAGTTTTAACATTGTCTGTGACAACACACTGGTCTTTTGTAAAACTCAAGTTCAGACCTTGATCACATAGTTGACTGATGCTAATTAGATTGGCAGTGAGCCTTTCAACCAACATTAAATGATTCAAGGTTGGAAGATCTGGGTAATTAAATTTTCCTTTCCCAACGATCTTACCAGAAGCACAATCTCCAAAAGTAACCTTTCCTATACTAACTGATTTGAGGTTAGACAAATAGCACTTTTCACCAATCATATGTCTAGAGATCCCACTTTTTAGATTTTATGTCCTAAAACTCGTAGTTTGTAATATCATATTCTTGTTGAATAAAACTGTTATTGAAAATCTTTAGTAAAATTAAATTCTATATTCATGAATCCAATAAACTAAGGATCGGAGGCTATTAAGTTTAATTTGAACTTTATGTAGTGACATAAATGTGGATCAAGTTCAAATTTATAGCCAAAATGGTTTATAGATATGAATAAGGTTGGACGCCTTATTCTAGGGACACTACGGATACGGCCCATTTTGTAGTTAGTACAAACAATGTGATCCTAAACCGTTTATGTGGAGACATGAAAGTGGAGGCATCCTATGTAAAGAGTTTACATAAGACTGAACCATGAAATAGTCACTTTTTACGTTCTAAACGCCGTTTTATGTATAAAACTGACTATTTCGTTAATTGAAGACCTAGGTAACTTAATCTTAATCCTGAGCTAACTATGAACTCCTGTTCACTCGGAATTATCCTTAGATCTGCATAGGTGAGGGCAGCTCATTATCGCTGGCCAATAAGCCTCCCATTTTAGGGGTAAGATCAGGTGGATAGCTGGGAAACATAGAGTGCAAAACGGAATTCACTCCTATCCGTTATAAGGATAGTAGATAGGTTGTTCCCTTTAGTACTGAATCCAGGTGTTGAACAAGTGGCCCCACCCTCTCCTTGGCTCGAGAGGGGTTCAGTTTATAGGTTGGACCTTAAACCAATTGTTCATTAGAGAATCAATGGAACTTAAGGAACAAGATGTATTCTTGGGGGTAAAACGATTTTTATGACCTAACCAATATTACGAACAACCTATGAAGGATTAGCTTACTAATCATGGTTATATCATATGGACACAAATATATCTATAGTGAGGGGAGTGCAACTACGAGACTATGGTGGAATGACCCGTTAGTTAACGAATATTGATTAGCTTCGTCTAAAAGAGTTTAGCTAGCTAATCTCGGATCGTTGGAGCCCATGATCTATAGGTCCATTAGGTTTCCCTACTAGCTCATATGGAATAAACTTAGAACAGTATGATAAAATGATTCGAATTGTTAAAATTAGGTGAAGAGAGAGAAACCGGCAAATATATGTGATATAGTGGTCGGTTTTAAGTTTAGAGATATAACTTTAATGATTAAATGTGATTTAATTATCAAGAATCTGAATACGTTCATATTCGGAAGCTCGTAAATAATGGAAATGGTCAAAGATGTAAAAAGTCAAAAAATTGACTTTTGACTTTGAAAAGTCAAACTTTGATCGGCCTGATATTTAAATGTGATTTTAATTTCGAAAAAATGAATACGGATTCATGCTCGGAAGGTCAAAATTAGTCAACAAGAAAAAATAAAAAAGTCAAAATGTTGACTTTTTGGTCAAAATTTGACTTTGACAAAATGACCATTTTGCCCTTTGACTAAAGTTAGTGGAAAAATCCAAACTTTTGTTGGATAATTCCACTAACAAGATAGTGGGCTAGGTGTTGGCTTATAGTGGGGACATCAAGCCCACTTAGATAGTGGATTTTGAGGTGTTGGGTTTTTATGAATTTGTTTCATGCAATTTGCATGACTTTTTTCTATAAATTTGGGCTTTTAAATTGGATAAAAAACTTTTGACAATTTTTCCAAAACAAGTTTCAAAATTGGGCTGAAAAAAACCAACCCAAAACCAATCCATCTCCTATTTTCATCTCTTTCTCTATCTCGGTTTCTTCATCCATCGGGTCTCACAACCCGGTTTTGAGTCCAGAGGATAATAGGTCAGCTCTAGTGGTTGTCCGATTCGTATTCGAGCAGAGATAGAAGCGTTTCGAGAGCTACAAAGGTTGTATTATATCCCTTTTAATTTAATTTTTTTTTTTCTATATTTGCATGCTATTTTCCTTATTCCATAGCGTATGTCTCGTGCTCCATCACCACTATCAAAATACCAATCTCCTTTGGCAGAAGATCTAAGGGACGTCAATACAATATTGCACCTATGAACATTCTTCACTTTCCAAATCTATTTTACTTTCGATTCTCCTTGAAAGCTATTTCGAGGGAAGTGAGGAGCCTTTTTAAAATTTGTGGATCTGTGTAGAGTACAAAGCAGTTGATAGAAAAATGGTCGTTTATAACCTAATCTTCCATAATGGTGACAAATCCATTTTGGTTTGTAAATTCGGTTAACTTCCCTTGTTGGATAGTTGGAGAATGTACCTATAAAGTCATAAGAATCTAGATTCTAAGCTCTAACAAACTCAATCTTTTTCTTTCTTTTTAACTAAGACTGTTTATTACACTAATTTTATTCTTTAGAAAATCCAAGCCCAGAGTTACCACCGGCTATCTTTCCTTTTGTCAAAATTTTCTCTAGAGACTCAATACCATTGTTCAACATTCTGACATTTTTGCACAATGAGTCATTCTCTACTCTAACTTGAGAAAGTCCACGCTTCAAATCTGCTATAGTAAACATACGTTTGTGATTGTCAACCATCAAAGTCTCAATTCTTTCTTTCTGCACATAAAAAAATTTCTGATCATCTTGCCATTTGTTAAAAAGAGCTTGATAAGAAAGATCCTTAAATCCATGGTTGGTAATGTCATGAATATTTTCTACATAGACATCATACTCAGAAATCTCACATGACGAGGTGTCAGATGAGATGTTACTAACAAGTGCTTTGACATCTTCCTCTGAGTCACTATTGTCTTTAGACTCATCATCAGACAGAGTTAAAACATAGTTTTTACGTGGTTTCTTCAAGAAATTAGGACATTTAGCTTGAAAGTGTGCATAGCCTTCACATTCCCGCATTTGAAAAACTTTTCTTTTTGAAAATTTACAGAACCTGACTTGTTAGCTTCCTTCTTACTACTCAAATTTTTGAATTGTTTTGGGGGATGAGAACCACTAGACTTGTTTCTTTTTTTTTTTTTTCTTTTTTTTTTTTTGTAGTGCCAGTCCTTTTTCTGAATCGTTTGAGAATATGATTGAACTGTTTTGAAAGCAATGAAATAGATTTAGCAAGGGAATCCTCAGACTCACTATCAGGATCATCAAACTCAACTTCAACTGAGGATTCTAAAGCAATTCCCTTGTTTTTATTCTAAGGTTTTCCATCCAAAGTCATCTTAAAAGTGAGTAAGAAGCCAAATAGTTCATCTACTTTCAACTTTGTGATGTCTCGAACTTCCTCGATGGCAGTAATTTTCAGGTCAAATTTCTTAGGTAAGGACCTAAGCACTTTCTAAACAAGTCTTTCTTCTAAAATTTTGTCAACTAGAGCAAACGACTCATTTGCAATGTCCAATAATCGAACATTGAATTCGACAATTGATTCTTCATCGTGAATTTTTAAGATTATTAAACTCTGAAGTCAACAATTGCAATTGACATTTTAACTTTTGAAGTTTCTTCTTGGGCAATAGATAAAATATCCCATGCCTCCTTTGCAAAGATGCATGAATTAATCAGCCTTAATATGTTATGATCAATACCATTAAATATGGCATTCAATACTTGAGAATTCTCTAAAGATGTTTCATCTTCATCTTCAGATCATTGAGATTCTGGCTTCAACATTTCCTTTCCATCATCAGTTTTGGTGGTTGGATGAGACACATGGAGCCCAACTCACAAGTCACCTAGGCTCCCTCTAAATGTAAGACTCCCTCTCAATTATATTTAAGCTCCCCCAAGCATGATAATATTAGTGTTGAACATTTCGGCTTCCTACAGTATGTGAGATTCCTTTTCACTTGATTATCTTCGTCGTAACTCAGTGAACTCTCTTCACATAAGAACTTAGGTCCCCCTAAATCTTGAGAACTCCCTTCTCAATAAATAACACCTTAGACTTTCCCTAAGGCTTGAGAATCCTTTCGATGAATGAAGTCTTAGACTCCTTCTAAGATCAATAATTGCTTCTCTTCAATTGAACCTTAGGCCTCCACTAAGATAGATTAATCTTCACGTTCTTGAACGATTCACACAATGACGTTTCATTGTGGAAAATAGTGAGCGAAGATCAAGAAAACTTTGTTGAACAAAATATCCACCAAGAACAAATACACTCCTCACAATAAACAAGTGCAACCACCCTAAATAGGGTCCAAATATCTTCTTTTAAAATTGTGGCCAAATAAGGAAAGAATTTCTAGAAAATATTTTCCTTTTTTCAAAATAAGATCCACCATAAATAAGGAAAATATCGATAAAAGAAACTTCTGCTAAGATTTTTCGGATTAGGAAATAAAATTATTCCACATATAAAATCCAGATTCGGAAAGAAAAATATTTTGCAGGAAGTCATGTATGAAACAGGTGTTATGACTTCATTTGTGACAATTACAATAACCATAAAAAGTTGCCTTAGAAAAATATAGAGACGATTAGTAACTCTCCAACATAAATTATTCAACCCACAACTTGGGTTCCTCCATAGTATTGACAAAAAAAGTAAGGCAAGCATACTAATTGAGTTTAACAATTGTACAACTAGTAAGCATAGAAATTCCCACGGTATTGTTCGTGACTTGAACAAGAAAGACGATCTAAGAAGCACGAACAATTTAATTTGGCTAATTTATCTGTGTCCAATATGTGCCGGATATTTAGATACTCTCACACTTGTTTGACACATATCAGACACTTGTTAGTGCAATAGATGTGTTAGACACTAGTTGTACAAGTCAAAATAGGACCAACATTTGGTATACATGCATCAAACACTTCTTACATATGCTAAATCAACACATATAGAACAAAAAATATAATATTTGAGAGAGAAATACATCAAACTAATTTTTTAAGCATAACAGTGATACACTCATTAATATTGAATTTCTTTTTTGTTTAAAAATGATATATAGTTTTAAAAAATGGCATGTTCTTTCCGTGTCCGCATCCTAAATTTTTAAAAAATGACGTGTCGCCATGTCAGTGTCGTATCGAACTACAATATTTTTTTTGCTATGTCGACGATTTTTTCTACCATCGCAAAAAAAAAAAAAAAAAAAAGTGTCAATAGATATGATTTTTACTGACGATTTTTTCATGCATGGGCTTAACATCAATTATGCTGACAAAGCTATATACAAGGGAAGAAAATGGTGTGACCTTAATGGAACCCATGAAATTGGGTTTCTACCGATGCAAGTTTTAATTTCTGCCCATGCAGGTTGTGTGGGCATGGGCAGATATTTTCAGTATTTATCGATTTAAAGTGTGTGGCCAAAAAGCTTTTGAAATCTCATATTTTCTTTTTCCCCTCAAACCTTATTGAAACCCTCCCCACTTTAATGTTTCCCTACACTTTCTATTTCCCTCCCTTTTTTTATTTCCCTTTTCACTCTCCCTTTTATTCTTTTTCCTCTCATTTCTACACTTTCACTCCCCACAACCCACCTAAAACCCATGACCTACACCTCTGATGGCTGCTTCACTCTATTTTCGACAACATTTCAGGTGGTGCAAGAACCACAAATGCAGTAACAACGATGAGACCATAACCCATCGTTGTCCTTCTTGTCTAACATTCTCTCTAACGACTATCTGGCTGCCTTCGGTGTTCTTTATCTTTTGTTACAAATTTTTGTAGTTGGAACTATTACCCTATGCCCATTGTTGCTTGCAAGAATGGAGAGTTTAGGAAACTTGCATCGGTCGATGACTACCTCAACTTACTTACTTGCAAATCTTTTATTCTAGTGTTGCTTCAATGAATCTAATTTTAACCCCTACGCCACTGGATCAATTTGAAGGCGTTGAGATGGAGGATGTTGAAGCTTTAGGGAAGATATCAATTTGAAGGCGCTAAGATTAGTGATGTTGGCTTCCAGCATTGGATTGTCATGGGATGCTTGTATTTGATCATGTACTGCATGCATATAAAAATTTTCTCTAATTCACCTTTTAGGTCAGTTCCCAGGTAGGGGTATTTCGTTTCTGTCAGCTTAAATATCCCAATCCTTAGACATAACATTCCTTTAACAAATATCCCTTATACGCAAATATTTCATAAATTTAATCTGTTTATTAGATTCCATTTAATTATATTAAAAAGAAAATAAAAGATTAACCTATTTCTAAACATGTTATAAATATTTTTAACATAAGTCTTAGGCGAATTAATTCTAAACCATTTAAAATTAATTAAGACCTACTTTTGCCTGCAGTTCTTGATTATAGATTTTAATCTATTTCAGTAAACTTATAACTCTTATAAAATTATTGAAGTATTAAAACCTATAACATGCATCTAATGACATTAATCAAATATAATTATTATATTTACTAAGAAATGTCATGCTCAACGCATTTCAATTTTCATCATATAGTATAACAATTATATTAATCACTAATGGAAATTATGCATATCTCATCATACAATATAACATTTATATTAAAGTATGATGCATGGACATGCAAATTAATACATGGATCTATATAATATAATATTGATATTAAATATGATGCATGTACATGCTTATAGTATCGTACAATCATATAATATAACATTTATATTAAAGATGATGCATGATTCGTGTTTATCCTAAGGTGGGATTTTAAAACTATATGACATACATTATGCAACATATATTATTTAACCATATATCAAATGCATAAATTAAATAAGTAGCAAAATAAACCGAATTTTGGCACCCCTTAGAATTAATTAAATCAATATAATCAAATTATATCAATTTAATAAATATAATAAATTCGAAATAATACAAACAAAATAAGGAAATTGCTCCTGCCAGGGCTTGAACCCACGTTTGGAATCCGCCTGACATGCCTGCCTCAACTTCAGAGTGTAATCATGCTTTGTCTAGAGCATAGCTATGTTGACTTTTCTTGTCGCAACGTAACACTACGCTTTGAATAGTGTTGCTACGCTAGGCATTAGCATCACAATGCTATCGCCTATTGTTGCAATATTCGCCCTTCTGTGCCGCAGTGTAAAGCACAACGTAGCTACGTTGTGTATTACACTCTAACATAGAATACAATCTTCTACTTCGATCATCATCCGAATTGCTCCATTTTTTATCTCCTTCCTTAGCAACTCTTGCCAAAAACAAGTACACAGACTTATAGACTTGATAGCAGTAATCAAATGCCCACAAACAATGAACCCTGATGAAAGAACCCTATGAAGGGACCATTAAGCGAAAGATAGGATCAGACCCAAACCTAAAACTTACAGAATATAAATTTTATAACAAAAAAGAACAATATTATGCATTTAATAGAAATTATAGCATGAACCATATGAAATTCAAATAATAATTAAAATAGGGTTGAAAACAATTACCTTTGAAGAATGAATCTTCACTGAAAAAAAAATCCTTCGAACAATTGGACATAACCACAATGGCTTTTACGGTATTCTCTGGGTGAGAATTCAGGATGGTGTAAGGTATTTTGGAGAAAGAAAAATGAAGACAGGCCATCCACTCCTACAAGATGTGGAGAGAATAATGGGGAGGGAGTTACAACTCCCCCCCTAAAACTGTTAATTAATTCTTTTTTATTAAAAAATATATAAAATTAATAAAATTAATTTTAATAATAAACTTTAATATATATATATATATATATATATATGATAACCACTATATCATATAATATATATTAAACAATATGTTTTATCAAATATAACATATAACCTATAGTTCAATATTGTATCAAATACAATATAACCTATGGTTTAATTCTCTCAACAACGATATTTAATATAAATCCCATCACATAATTAATATATGAATCATATTCGAATATTTAATTTCTCTCAATTAAATTACTTAATATTATAATGTATCAAATACATTATAATAATTATATCATATATAATTAAAATTTAATTCTTTATATCATATATAATTAATTCCCTCAATTAAATTGAACAATTCAAATTAATAAAAAAAAATCAATTCTCATTAAATCAGATTGAGTTATCGAAGGGACTTTATGAACCGGTAGCTTGAAGTTCCAACAGTACGTGAATAATTAATTAAACTCTTTAACTAAATTATTCACAATCCGTTAGCTGTTGGGCACTCAGTTAAAGATCGACAGTTGCACTCTTCGCACTACACAAATATTTCTTGTCCATTGGATATAACCAATCAACAGTATAGTGACCCTTCACAAATTGTTCGTAAGCACAGTTGGGCGAAAATTACCGTTTTTCCACTGTAGTTACATATAACTCCTTAAGTACCATTAATCCCTCTAATGAACAATAAGTCATAGTCCAACTATGACCAAATCCTTCTTGGGCTAAGAGAGGGTGTGACGCCACATTGTTCAAGCCCCGAAATCTGTCCTTAAAAGGAGCACTTTATCTACTTACCCTGACATCAGAAAAGGAGTGAATTCTATCTTGCATAGCTGTATTCCCAATTCCCTAATCAGACGAATCTACAAAATGGTAGACTTGTTGAGTCGGCGATCTGGTCACTTTCACCCATACAAATCAAAGGACCGTCTTTGATAGCTGGTAGAAATGCAAGTTATTACAGCTCAAATTAGTAAAACAATGAGAGAAAGCGATGGTAAAATAGGCAATATTATGTTTGAAAATTCCAAAACTAAAACAAAATGCAATCGCTAATGCTCATCACATAAAAGCAATTAAATTGCCTATTCTATGCAAGTACAATGCGATGGTGTATATAAAATTGCGATCCAAGGGCACAATGCGACAACGCGCTTGAATTTGCGATCGTAAGTCATGCGATCGTGAGAGGTTCTTCAAAAAGAGATTGCATAAAGACCTCGCATCAAGGCGACAACATATATGGGATGTAAAGCTGATAACGGTCAATTTCAATTTTAGTTGACATGCCATTAAAAACCATACTATTGCAAGTACAATGAACTTTTGGTGACTTTCAGACGGCACAACAGAGTAGGGAAATTAATGCTGCCCATCTTTGCAATCATTAGTAAAAAGAGTTGCTTCACCTTGAAATCTATAAATACCCAATGCTACCAGAGAGAGAGGATATAAATACAGAGACGGAGAGAGAGCAAGGAGATGAGGCGAAGCTGAGAGAAATTGCTTTCCGGATAAATCGAGAGACTACCAAAAAATAATACAAAGGAGAGAAGTCCGACCCTTGCGAGAGTAAGAGTCCGCAAACTGGAACAGAGTTGAAGTGATAAACAGCAGTGTAAAAGGCCAAGGAAAGCAAGACATTGCTTACCTGGCTTATTATTTCTCAATCCATTTGTTATTTTGTACTCAATACTTTATTTGCAAAAATGGAAAATTCATTTCGATTTATATTCAGTCTCTCCACACCATGCATGAGTAACTAAATTTGTGAATGGGTTGAGAAGTACTTAGCTAGCATGACTTAAGCTATGCATTTTATGCGATCATCTTGTCTTATGTATGCATCATTCATCATTTGGAAGTACTTGAGAAAGTAGTCTAAAGATAGAATCTAGGCTTGAGAGAGTCAAATTAGATCGCATAAACAAGAGTAGAAACTTAGAAATAAGTTCTATCTACTGCTTTCCATACACATCGCATGCATCTAAAAAATAGGAAATGTGGCATTATGCATTGAGAAATGTAGTACTAATATTTGTGTATAGCATGATTGCATGATTCGTACACAATCTTGAGAAATGTTAGCTAAATCTCTTCTCAACCCCTTCATCGCATACTTATTATAACTCTATGCTTTAATCACTTCACGTTCAACTCCATTGCATAGGAAAGTCTAAATCAAAACACCATCTACTTCTTTATCACTATCGCAATAGAATCAGAGAGTCCATCATATATCTATTTAGTTGTCCCTGTGTTCGACCCTGGACTTACCAGGAACCTAAGAAGGCTTATACTTGGGCTTTTTTACAAAAACTTGTACGATCATCGCATCCATGCATCATCGCATGCACACATCATTGCATGATAAATCAACGCGTCAAGTTTTTGGCACCGTTGCCGGGGACTACGGTATAGATTGCGCTAACATCAAACCTCTTTGATCTTTGCAGCTTTCGACCTTTGTTGTATTGCCATTCCATTTGTAAAGGAAGAAGCAAGTACCGTATGAGCGAAGGACACACTCCTGAGCCCAACTACGACCCAGAGATCAAAAGAACCTTTCGCAAAAGACAAAAAAAACAGACGCAAACGTCAAGGAAGAGTTCACACAATGGCTGAACAACTTGAAGAACGAATAGCAAATGAAAACAACATGATGGCAAATCCTATCCTATTAGCAAATGATCGCAATAAACCCATCCGAGACTATGTGTCACCAAACCTGTATGATTTCTCTCCGGAATCATAAGACCAGCATTGGATGGGTCAAGGTTCGAGATGAAGCCAGTAATGTTACAAATGATACAAACAGCAGGACAGTTTGAAGGACGGTGTGGTGAAGATCCACATGCTCATCTACAAAGCTTCATTGAAATTTGTAACATTTTTTATTCCCTAATATTTCCCTAGAAGAGGTTTGGCTCACGTTATTCCATTTTTCACTATCCGATAAAGCAAGAAAATGGGAATACTCTCTCGAACCAGAAGAGATAACTTCATGGGAGCAAGTTGTGGAAAAGTTTATGAAAAAGTATTGCCCTCCCACAGAGAATTCTAGAAGGAGGAAATTGATCACCAATTTTGAACAATAAGAAGATGAATCGCTTAGTGACGCATGGGCGAGATTCAAGAGACTAGTACACGATTGCCCACACAATGGATTTCCAGATTGCCTCCAAATGGAGAGTTTCTATCATGGACTCAGTTCTGCATCGCAGACAGCCGCCAATGCGGCAACAACAGAAGGTCTGTTGGACAAAACATATGATGAGGCAAAGAACATTCTTGATCGCGTCTCGAAAAACCACGAAGATTGGCAAGAAAATGATCAAAGAGCAAAACCCAGAGAAGGTAATGCAAGCAATGGTGCCATCACATCATTGCAAAATCAGATGAATGTGATGATAAATTTGCTACAAGGCATCGCAATAAATAACTCAGGAACTCGAAGTGGGCAAGTCAATGCGATAGAGCAAACAAGCACCACCTGTGTTACATGTGAAGAACCACATTCTATTGAGGAGTGTCCACAAAATCCTCAATCAACCTACTTTGTCAAAAACAATACTTTTTCAAACACTTACAACCAAGGGTGGTGAAATCACCCTAATTTTTCTTGGAAAAACAACCAACAACAAGGCAGTCAGCCCAGAGAGAGGGACCACAAGGATTTTTCCAAGGAACTAATGGACAACAGCAACAGCAAACTAGCAGCTCTCAAACACCATCATGATCATCCCTGGAGAACTTGTTAAAGCAATACATCGAAAAGAATGAAACAGACCTTCAAAACCAAGCTATGTCCATCTGCAATTTGGAAATTCAAATAGGACAAATTACAGGAGAGCTAAAAAATAGACCCTAAGGGACATTGCTTAGCTCAACTGAGCTTCCACGCAATCCCGGGAATATAGGGAAAGAACACTGCCAAGCAGTCACCCTAAGAAGTGGAAAGATGATTGTAGAAGTTAGGAAGGAGCCTAGCAAGATCAATTCAAAGGAGCAACCTGCAATTGAATAAAAAAAACCGTTGTTGCAAATTGAGTCAAAGGAGCCCGAGACTATGGAACCTGAAGATGTGATCACCTCTAAACCTCCAGACCATGGAAAAGTGAAAGTACAACTACCACCATTTCCTCAAAGACTGAAAAAGAAACAGAATGATGAAGGTTAGTATCAACGCTTCCTGTAAATATTGAAACAATTACATATCAATATTCCATTTATAGAAGCAATAGAGCAGATGCCGGTGTATGCCAAATTTTTTAAGGATATTGTTTCGAAGAAGAGAAGCACGGAAAAATTTGCAACGATGGAATTAACACAAGAATCAAATACTATAATCCCACCAAAGATACGCGACCCAGGCAACTTTACAATACCCTGCTCAATAGGAGGAATCTACATTGGTCAAGCATTATACGATCTTGGGGCAAGCATAAACTTAATACCCCTTTCAATCTTCAAACAATTGAATGTAGGATAGCTAACACCCACAACGGTGACTCTCCAACTTGCAGATAGGTCCCTGGTACACCCTAAAGAAAAATTAAAGGATTTCTTGGTCACAATAGACTAATTCATTCTACCTGCAGACTCATTATCCTAGATTATGAGGTGGATGAAGATGTGCTAATCATATCTGCAGACTCAAATAGATGTGCGCAAGGGAGAAATCACAATGAGCATCAATGGAAAGAAGCTTAGGTTTAATATTATCAAGGAAATGAAGTTCCCAGAAGAGGAAGGCTTATCAGATTCTGACGATGAACACACTTGTGTTGAAGATTGGGAGTCCGAGGAAGAAAATGAAGAAAGAGAGGACGTGATAGCAGCCTTAGAAACCTACCATGCAATAACAAAGACAGTGAACAATGAAGAAAAGTTGAATCTGGATGAAGAACGAAAAACTTAGAAACCCTACCTAGAGCAACCACCTACACTGGAGCTAAAAACTCTACCAAATCACTTAAAGTACGTTTTCCTTGGCCAAAATGAAACCTTGCCAGTCATCATATCCTCTGCGTTACTTAAAGAAAAAGAAGTTTCGCTGCTCAGTATTCTAAAGAAGTATATTAGAGCAATCAAATGGATGCTCGCAGACATCAAATGTATCAGCCCAACATATTACATTCATCGAATTTGGCTTGAAGAAAACCAGAAAGGTTCGATAGAACCTCAACGCAGACTGAATCCTACGATGAAAGAAGTTGTTAAAAAAGAAATCATCAAATGGTTAGATGCCGACATTATATACCCTATCACCGATAACACGTGGGTTAGCCCCGTGCAATATGTTCCCAAGAAGGGTGGGATGACAGTAGTCCCTAATGCAAACACTGAGTTAATCCCCATGAGGACTGTCGCAGGTTGGCGGATTTGTATGGACTATAGGAAACTCAACGTGACGACAAAGAAAGATCATTTTCTTTTACCTTTCATTGATCAAATGCTCGATCGACTAGCAGGGAATGACTATTTATGTTTCCTTAATGGGTACACAGGCTATAACTAAATTATGATCGCACTAGAGGATCAAGAAAAGATCACGTTCACCTATCCATATGGAATGCTCGCCTTTCGTCGCATGCCTTTTGGACTATGCAATATGCCCAGTACATTTCAAAGGTGTATGATGGCAATCTTCTCCGAGTACCTTGAAGGCACAGTTGAAATCTTTATGGATGATTTCTCAGTCTATGAGCAAACATATTAAACCTGTCTGAAAAACATGGAGAAAATATTGAAAAGATGTGAAGAGACTAATCTGGTGCTGAACTAAGAAAACTGCCATTTCATGGTCAAATAAGGAATTGTGCTTGGGCATAAGGTTTCAAAGAATGGGCTAGAGGTGGATAAAGCAAAAATTGAAGCCATAGTAAAACTCCCACCTCCAGCAAATGTGAAAGCTGTGAGGAGTTTCTTAGGACACGCAGGGTTTTATAGAAGATTTGTGAAGGACTTCTCTAAAATAGCTCGACCGTTGAATGCATTGTTGGAAACTGATAGATCTTTTAACTTTGATCCACACTACCTCACTGCATTCAAAACATTAAAGGACACCTTGACTACAGCGTTAATTCTGTTCGCACCCAATTGGGCAAAGCCATTCGAGCTTATGTGTGATGCCAGCAGATATTCGATGGGGGCAGTCTTGGCACAAAAAGTAAAGACAATGTACACCCCAATCGCATATGCTAGCAGAATATTGAACTCCACGCAGGAAAATTAGACCACCATCGAGAAGGAACTTTTAGCAGTAATTTATGCGATTGAAAAATTCAAACCTTACTTGTTGGGATCAAAAGTTATAGTCCACACAGACCACTCGGCGATAAGATATTTAATGACCAAAAAAGATGTGAAGCCTAGATTAATCTAATGGGTTCTCTTACTCCAAGAATTTAATATGTAGATAATCGACCGAAGGAACAGAGAACCAGGTCGGACCATTTATCAAGGTTAGAGAATCCTAGAGTGGATCGCATCCAGTCGGAGGTGAATGCATCATTTCCTGATGAGCAGTTGCTTAAGATTGAAGAACTACCTTGGTATGTAGATATTGTCAACTTCTTGGTCTGCAAACAATTTCCTAAAAACTACATATCCCATCAAAAGAAGTGGCTCATTCATGAATGCAAATTTAACTACTGGGACGAGCCAAATCGCTACAAAAAAGGGACCAGACCAGATATTGAAACTCTGTGTTCTAGAGATTTCTTTCCAGCACATACTTTATCATGAATCACCCTATGGAGGGCATTTCGGGGGACATCGCACAGCGAAAAAAGTTTTGCAAAGTGGTTATTACTGGCCCACTCTGTTTAAGGACACACAAAAATATTCCATGAAATGTGATAAGTGCCAACGCACTAGAAGCATTTCAGAAAAAGAAATGCGATGCTAATGAACATCATATTGGAGGTGGAACTATTCGACATATGGGGTATAGATTTCATGGGACCATTTCCATCGTCAAATGGTCATAATTACATTATATTGGTCGTTTTTCTATATTTTCGAATGGAATGAAGCCGTTTCATGCGTTGCAAACGATGCGACAACAGTCTCTAAGTTCTTACAGAGAAACATCTTCGCTCGTTTTGGCACTCCACGTGCCATAATAATTGACGAAGGGACCCACTTTGTGAATCGTATTGTTAAAAAACTGCTAATCAAATACAATGTCCACCATAAGATCGCCACCACATATCACCCCCAAAAAAATGGACAAGCAGAGGTTTCTAATAGAGAAATCAAGTAAATTTTAGAGAAGGTGGTGAATCCATCGCGGAAGGATTGGGCCATGAAGCTTGATGATGCCTTGTGGGCATATAGGGCTGCTTATAAGACACCCATAGGCATGTTACCATATGCATTGGTGTTCGAAAGGCTTGTCATCCGCCGTTGGAACTAGAGTATAAGGTGATGTGGGCAGTTAAGAAGCTTAACTTTGATCTAAAGGCTGGAGGGGAAGAGGGAAAACTTCATCTACTATAGCTGGACGAATGAAGATTACAGGCATAAGAGAATTCCAAAATTTACAAAGAACACACGAAGCGATGGCATGATAAGCGTCTTTGTGAAAAAATCTCCAGGCAGGTCAGAAGGTATTACTATTCAATTCTAGGCTGCGTCTCTTTCCGGGAAAACTGAAATCGCGTTGGTCTGGGCCTTTTATAATTAAGGAAGTGTTTTCGCATGAGCGGTAGAATTGACAAACAAAGATGGGACCAACTCATTTAAGGTAAATGGACAAAGAGTAAAGATGTATCATGGAAGAGATTTGCAATGTGAGAAAACCTCCGTGGACTTGAGGAAGCCAGAATAAAGAAGAAACACTTAGTCCTTGCGATGATAAGCGATACACATTCATTAGGGATGAAGTATATCCTTTTTAGTATCCCTTTTTTTGTTTTTCTTTCATGAATCTATCTTAATTTTTGAATGGTTACTACTCTTTATAATTGCCAACTCTTTCTTTCATACTTTTTATCCTCTTGATAATTATCACACTGATCGTAGTAAACGATTGCAATGGACCAATGCGATAACCATAAAACATGCGATCGGGTCGATCAACCCATCACAATCAAAGAATCAGCCCCCCATAGGAAAAGATGCGATCAAAAGTGATGTGAGCGAAAAATCAAATTTGGGGGTTGTTTCCTTTCTTGCCTCATCTTATTTCAATTTTTGCACTTCTAAAATTTCAATTTAATATTGCTGAATTCTACTGTCGCATCCTCTTTCGTTTGACTCAATCCTGAATTTTTTATTGCTTTATTTGGTCGCTGCATTCACCCCTTGCCCATTATGACTTCAATGATTAAATTTATTCTTCTTTTCTTACCGCATATACTAGAGTAAGATTAATTTCAGGACAATCAATTCACGAAATATTTCTAAAATTTAGTGGTCTACTAGCTTTCCTTCAAACTATTTTTATGAAATTTCCTGAGTCCATCGCATGAATTATTTTTTCTTTCAGCAACAAAGACATTGCTTCGTGTTAAAGTGGGGGGTAATAATGTTATTTTCAACCTTGTTATTTTTAGAAAATCGATTTTAAAAAATAAAAAAAATAAAAGAAAAAAATTATATAACATTAAGATCGGATTCTGCTCATAGTTGGATGTCCGCATGACACCCGTGAGGGCAAGCCAAAATGAAGGTGGGAATTGTGATCAACGCAAAAACCAAGTGATCGTAACTCCGCGGCCAAATAAAGAGATGGGCACGAGTTTTGATTAAAAGAGAGTGCCTTGCTCGTAATTGGACGTCTGCATGACACCTGTGGGGGCAAGCCAAAACAAAACTTAGGCACTCGGATCAGCGCAAGATCACAAAACGAATATCTGAATCATGGGAGGGTCAAAATCACTTGAACGTCTCGGTTTGATAGAGTTTGAAATAAATCATGCGATGTTCTGGAAACGAGTAAAGATTTTTTGAAGAATAAGCTCGCGGTCCCTAAAGATTAGAAATATTTTAGGAAGAGGATAGAAATTAAGAAGTCGTTGGTTCAAAAATTTGAATAAGGCACCTTGAGAAGCCTAGGTAGGGTGAGGGCGATTGAAATTTTAAAGAAAATCTTTAGTTATGCTTGAGGACAAGCATTGTTTTAAATTTGGGGGTGTGATAACTAGTAAAAATAGAAGTTATTACAGCTCAAATTAGTAAAACAATGAGAGAAAGCGATGGTAAAATAGGCAATATTATGTTTGAAAGTGCCAAACTAAAAGGAATTGCGATCGTTAATGCTCATCGCATAAAAGCAGTTAAATTTCCTATTATATGCAGGTACAATGCGATGACACATATGAAATTGTGATCCAAGGGCACAATGCGACAGCGCACTGGAATTTGCGATCATAAGTCATGCGATCATGAGAGGTTCCTCAAAAAGACATCACATAAAGACCTTTCCGAAGAGAGAGCAAGGAGACGAGGAAAAGCCGAGAGATGAAGAGAGATGGATAGAGAGCAAGGAGATGAGGTGAAGCCGAGAGAAATTGCTTTCCAGATACATCGAGAGACTGTTGGAAAACAATACAAAGGAGAGAAGTCCAACCCTTGCGAGAGCAAGAGTCCGCAAACTGGAAAAAAGTTGAAGTGATAAACAGTAGTGTAAAAGGCCACGAAAAGCAAGATATTGCTTACTTGGCTTGTTATTTCTCAATCCATTTGTTATTTTATACTCAATACTTTATTTGCAAAAATGGAAACTTCATTTTGATTTATGTTCAGTCTCTTCACACCATGCATGAGTAACTAAATTTGTGAATGGGTTGAGAAGTACTTAGCTAGCATGACTTAAGCTATGCACTTTATGCGATCATCTTGTCTTATGTATGCGTCATTCATCATTTGGAAGTACTTGAGAAAGTTGTCTAAAGATAGAATCTAGGCTTGAGAGAGTCAAATTAGATCGCATAAGCAAGAGTAGAAACTTAAAAATAAGTTCTATTTACTGCTTTCCATACATATCGCATGCGTCCTAAAAATAGGAAATGTGGCATTATGCATTGAGAAATGTAGTACTAATTTTTGTGTATAGCATGATCGCATGATTCGTACACAATCTTGAGAAATGTTATCTAAATCTCTTCTAAACCCCTTCATCGCATACTTGTTATAACTCTATGCTTTCATCACTTCGCGTTCAACTCCATCGCATAGGAAAGTCTAAATCAAAACACCATCTACTTCTTTATCACCTCTGCAATAGAATCAGAGAGTCCGTCGCATATCTATTTAGTAGTCTCTGTGTTCGACCCGGGACTTACCAGGAACCTAAGAAGGCTTATACTTGGGCTTTGTTAGGGAAACTTGTATGATCATCACATCCACACATCATCGCATCCATATATCATCGCATACACACATCATCGCATGATAAATTAATGCATCAACCTTCATGGGCAGGAGTTCACAACTCACTCAGGATTCAGGTCATGTTACGTATGGTTATCCTGCTTAAATGTAAGTCTCTATTATAGATGACATTAAATAATGAGACTAAACATTTCGTGGTCTGATCTTATACAAACCCATTTGTATAGAATATCTCTGCTCACATGTCTCCATATGAATGATTAGGATCAAATCATTTTTAGTACTTTACAACAATTGTAACATCTACAAAGTGAGTCATACTCATAGTGTCACCAGGATAAGGTATCTAACCTTATCCATCTACTATAGTCCATTTAGGTTATCACTTAAATATTATCCACCTGTATGTCTCTACATATATGTTTAAGCTACAACATAACCTTGGATATTAGTTTATTGGTTTGTGGTAATGCAACTAAATTTTAAATGAAACATCATATATTCTATTACATAAATAAAATGTTTGTACAATAAATTTACAAACTATAGGACCTACGAGATTTAGGGCATCAACCCCAACAATCTCCCACCTGACCTAAAGCTAGTGTGGTCTACAATGTAAAAGTCAAACTAAAATACAAAGTAGAGTAAACAATACACTAGGGCATAACACGGGCCCAATACAAATCTCCCACTTGCCCTAGTCTAAATGTGGCTTGTCCCATAGACCCATACTCTGCAGGTGACCCTCAAACACCTTAGCCGTGAGGGCTTTTGTAAATGAATTAACAACATTGTGCTCCAAAGCTACCTATGTGATGATCATTGTTAGGATTGGTGTCCTAATTCTCCCGAAGTCTTGTAGTTTGTAAACTGTACACATTGTTTTGAATAAAATATGAGTTATTTTATTTTTCATTTACTTATTTCCAATAAACAAAGCTCCATGGTTATTGTATGAAAACTTAAGCATGTATATGAGATATACAAGTAGATCAAACTTTAAGTGATAACCTAAAAAGGTATGTACTATAAAGATTAAGGAGGGATATCTGATCCTAGTGACACTACGGATACGTCCCGCTTTGTAGAGGTTTACAATTGTTGTGACTACTACAGATGGTTGATCCTGACTATTCATGTGGAGACATGCAAGCGGGGGTATCCTATACAAAGCTTTGTATAAGACTAACCACAAGATGATTCGTCTCTTTATTATAACGTCCGTTGATACTTGATGATTTATCATCTCACTTAAACAGCCATAAGCGACATGAACCTTAATCTTGAGTATTTTTGGCAACTCCTACCTTTGAGGGCAGTTCTTTATTAGTAATGGGTGAGAGTGGCCAAATTGAAAACTCAACAAAACTTACCTTTTGGGGTTTTGTCTGATTAGGGACCTGGAAACTCAGTTACACAAGAAGAAATCAACACTCTTTCCCCGAAGCATAGATAAGTACATAGATTGCTCCCTTAAGGGTTGATTCGGGTCTGAACATACTGGCCAACAACTTCTCTTTGGAAGAGAGGACTTAGTCTGGTAAGACTATGACTTATGTTCATTAGAGGAATCAATGGTACTTAAGGAGTTAGATGTAACTATAAGGGTAAAACGGTAATTGGCCCAGCTGTACTTATGAGCAACTTTGTGAAGGGTTTTCACACTATTGATTGGTTGATATAAACACAAAATATATCTGTAGTAAGAAGAGTGTAGCCTGTCAGTCTTTAGTGAAGATGCCTGACAGTTAACAAATGGTAGATCCGTGATTAAAGAGTTTAGTCAGTTATTCACGTACGGTTGGAGGTTCAAGCTAAAGGTCTATAAGGTCCCCTTGGTAGCTCAATGGATTCAAGTTGAGAATCAGTTCTTAGGGTTAATTTGAAATGTTCAAATTGAAAAGAGGAAATTCGATTATATATAATATAATCGGTGTGGTGTATGAGATACATCAAGTGGAAGATTAATATAAATATGATTTACATTAAGTACCATAAAATAGAAGAAGAACTATGGTTTATATGTTTCATGAGATGAAATATTAAAACTATAGGTTATAAATATTAATATGGTAAGTTGGTTATCATATTTATTTATAATAATATTAATTATTTGATAATTATCTATTTTTCTCTAATAACCAATTGAGTGGGAGGTTATTGGTGGTTTTATGATAACTGTGAGATAAAAGGAAAAATATTTTCCTAAAATGAGAGAGTTGCTACTTTCAGAAAGAAACTCATGGAATGTTATCAAGCGAAATTGTTTCACTAAACGATAGCTGATAAGAGACTAAACGATCATGGAGTGTTACTATACGATAGTTCACTCAGCTGTCGTAGCTAAACGATCCCAGGGCATTGTCTATACGATAGGTTGCCTTCTTTTACATGATTGAGCATTCGTCTACACGATAGACATTTCTCATACTCCACATACTCAATCGTCTACAAGATTGTTGTTCCTCCAGTCTCATCCTACGATTAGACAGAGCTCAGACTTTTAGATTCTCACACCGACAATACCAAGGTAATCATTGTGGTGGTGTCCTCACTGAACTCGAGTGATTTCGAGGTTTTGGAGGCCATTCGTTGTGTATTCGCGTTGTCCATATGATGGTTGCTATTGATCGTGCTGTGTTCCGCTCGTTGTGTTCGAGCCTCCGTGTATTACTATCTTTGAGACTGATTGAGCGTTTGTGATCGAGGGAGTTTGAAGAATGAGTCTTCAAAGGTATGATACTCTATCCCTTGATTATCTGTAAGCATGCTATAATTTCTAGTTGTTGCATGACCAGTTAGTTTTCGTTTGTGTACTGTAATTGTGTATGTTCAATTTTGAATGGAATTTAAAACGATCATTCCATTGCTCATGGATATCCTCATGTTTGATTTCCTTCAATTGGTATTAGAGCCAGGTTATTCTAATATTCCAAATTTCATTTCTGTTTTGAACTTCTTTACAATCGTGGTGGGTTTTCTGTATTGCGTTTAAGTGTTAAATGCGTTTGTGGATGGTGTTGATGAATGTTTACAGGTTTAATTGCCTCTGTTTATGGATTACAAAATGTTAATTTGTAAGGGCCCTTGTGTTTTTTGGCATAATTAACAAGCAATCGAATCTGTAATTCAAAGCGTTTGAGTTTTTTGAGTGGTTCGTGATGAAGTTTCGAAGCATGGAGATGCAGTTCTCAGCGAGGAAGAAGACCAAGGGTTGATCATATCATGTAGCCTTAGTAAACGATCATTGGGATTTGGCTAAATGATCGTGTAGATTTTTCTACGCGATCGTGTAGTATTTACTAAACGATCGGTTAGCTAATGCTAAATGATGGGGTAAAGTGTTTGCTTTATCGTGTAGCATTGGTTGCCTAATCGCGTGGAGCTGGAGGTAAACGATCGAGTGGGAACATTTGATGCTCATCATTTTATAAAAGGCGTGCGCACTAAAAGATCGTGTCATTAGCATGCCTAATCACATTGTCACTGACTATATGATCACACGGTTTACGATACTTTGGCGATCGCTTAGAGATCGTTTAGATGATTGTGCTTCATCGCATTATTGTCGTTTAATCGATCACTTAAGGATTGTGTTGCTTGTTGTGCGCTACACGATCGCGTACCTCATGCTTCATTGCATAGTAAAAGGTACACAATCATTGCTAGACGATCGTTTAGCTCAGGAAGCGTTGATAAACAATTGAGTAAAGCATTTACTCTTTCGTGTAGGCGATCACTTGGAGTTTGGTACACAATTAGTGGAGACACGTTCCTTCACCCGGACGGTTCAAGACCCGATTCACCTGTTTGAACTAGTGACTCTTTGCTATTTGTAATAGTTAGCTTTAGTTTTGAGGATTTTGAGGCTAATTATCCCAGTTCATCGACTTTGGTTTAATATACATGAGTTGTATGTTGGTTTAATATACATATAGATTTGAAACCCACCTTAGGTTATGCAATTATTCATGTATCATGTATTATAAGTGTTATAATATGGCATGATGAAATTACAAGAGAGCATGCGCATGCATCATGAATTATAAGAGTTATATTTATGCATGCAGTAAGCATATTCATGCATCATCTTTATATTATAAGCGTTATGGTACAAGGGCGAATGGAAGCATGTTTACTTGGTTCATGGTTTGGTTGTATAAATGTAGCAATAAATAAACAATGCGTGGAGCATGACACTTAGGCTAATTTGTAAATGTTATGAATGCCTTGTATGTGTTTGCTTGTTGTTGTGGATTGTTTTGGTTGTTTTTGTTATAAGTGTTATGATAGAAATTAGAACTAAAATCGATAAGAAAGAGTTGCATGCAAACTTGGGCGAACTCATGTTTTAAAAGGGTTTTAAAATTGGATTGAGATAGACCTAAGTTCAAGGTTCTAATGGGATTAGCAACCTAGTTTAATCTTTCAAATTGGTTTAATAGGATTAAATTGATTGACATAAAAGATTAAAATTATATTAAATCTATTTATAAGGGACCTTTTGTCTAACGCGGGTTCTGTTTAGGCTGGGGTATTTAAGCTGACGGAAACGACAAACCTCTACTTGGGAACCTACCTGGAAAGGTGAATTAGATAGATTTTCTACAAGCATGCGACAGTTGATCAAAGACTTCGTTAAAGTGTTTAATGGATGATGATAAAAAAGTTGTTCAACTTTCCAAGGTAAAAGTTACTCTTGGGAAAACCTAAAAAGTCACTTGGTTAAAATCCTTAGTCGTGTTTTTTCTAGGTAAACTAAATCCTAGGTTATAAAATACTCAGTGGGAGGAAGAGATATTTATAATATGTCAATGATTCCACTTATGTTTCTCTCTGAATGTTCACGCCCTGAGATTCATGTTGGGCCTCGTGGTGCCCTGGGAGCATCCCCTTTCAGATGGTGTTTGCATGAGTCAATACCAAGGTGGACGGAGAGAGTATTTATAGTAAGTGGGTGAAGGGTGTATGTCAACACGTCCTACGATCTCCTTCATTGGTAAACACCATGAGATCATTCTTGTACTCCCTTGTAGCATCTTGGGAGCGTCCCCCTTCGGATGGATTTTGTGCAGTTGATCAATATCAAGGTGAACTCTAGAAATGGATAGGGTCACTTTAGTTTTTTCCTCAATCGGATTTTTTTCCTTCGGATTGGCTGCTTGGGGCGGAACTTTAGGGCCTAAAATGATGGGTCACACTTACGGGAAATTGTTAAGTAAGTTAATGATTTCTTGACCAAATCAATGATGGTTAGTCGTTATAGGAACAAGAATTGTTCTAGTATTAATGGCTAGTTGAGAATGTCTCAATTCAGAGGAGGGATAAATTGACCTCCCTTCAACGGCTTTTGTCCTAAACCTTTGAAGTATCATTGCAAAACTAGATGTCACACGGGGTTCATGTTAGTTTTGCTAAACCGTATTGGATGTTGTATGTTCTTTCAACGAGTATTTGCTTAAAACCTAATGGTGCTTCTTTTTCAGAGAACATGTTTGGTTTTTCGTTAAATGTCTTTAGTTTGACCGATTTCATATAGTGGAAAGAGTCCGTTAAAACATATTTCATTGTAAACGATCTCGAGTTATTCATGGTTGAGGAATGTCCTCAAGTCCCGACCCTTGATGCACTGCGAAGTGTTCGTAATGCATACAAGTTATGGATGAAGGCTAATTCATTGGCCCGATTTCACATATTGGCTAGCATATCTGATGCTTTGGCCAAAAGGGTTGAAAACATGGTCATTTCACATAAGATCATGGACTCTTTGCAAGAATTGTTCGAATACCAGTTCTTACTTTTTTAGCACAAAGGGATGGATGACAATACCAGTAGTGTTAATTCCCAAGTTAACCTCTAGGAAGAAAAAGCAAATGTTGTTGACTCTATTACAGTTCATAGACAAGAAGTGTCTTCTGACATGGAACTTGGAGCTTATTTAGCTTCTGATACTGATCCCACTACTCTCCAAAAGAAGAGGAAGTCTAAAGACAGTAAATATGATTTATTGGTCTTGGAGACGTGTTTGGTAGAGAATGATGATTCTGCCTGGATTCTAGATTCGGTTGCTACTAACCACGTCAGTTTCTCTTACCAAGGATTTAGTACCTGGCAAATGTTGCCACAGGGAGAGATGACTCTTCTAGTCAGTACTGGTGAGGTTGTTTCAACTATTGTTGTAGGCTGACTGAAGTTATTTTTGGACAAGAAATATTATTTGTTACTGGATAATGTTTTTATAGTTTCTCATATAAAGAGAAACTTAATTTCAGTTTCTTGTCTCATTGAACAAGGCCATATTGTCTCCTTTTTTTAGAGTAAATTGTTTATTTTTAAGAATGGTATGGAGATTGGTTTTGGTTTAATGGAGAATAACTTGTATGTACTAAAGTTGTTAGTCATTAAAGCCTTGCTTAATACTGAAATGTTCAGTAGGTGACAACAGCTAAAAGACCAAAGGTTTCTCTTAAGGAAAATGCCCATTTTTGGCGTCTAAGGCTAGGTCACATCAACCTCAATAGGATTGAGCAGTTGGTGAAATGTGGACTTCTAAAAAGTTTAGAAGAAAACTCCTTGTTAGTATGTGAATCATGCCTTGAAGGCAAGATGACCATACGACCTTTTACTGGAAAAGGTTACAGAGCTAAGGAAACCTTGAAGCTTATACATTCAGACCTCTGTGGTCCGATAAGTGTTAGAGCTTAAGGTGGGTATGAATATTTGATCTTTTTCATAAATGATTATTCGAGGTACGAGTATCTCTACCTAATGCAACGTAAGTCTGAACCTCTTGACAAGTTCAAGGAGTATAAGGTTGAAGTTGAAAACTTGTTAGATAAGAAGATAAAAACACTACGATCTGATTGTGGTAGAGAGTATATAGACCACCAATTCCAAAACTATATGATAGAACATAGAATTACGTCCCAACTCTTGGCCCCATGTACACCTCAGTAGAATGGCTTATCAGAAAGGAGAAATAAAACCCTGTTAGACATGGTTCGGTCTATGATATGCTCAACTTCTAGACTCGTTTTGGGGTTTTGTAGTGAAGACTGCATGTTATATTCTGAACAATATTCCTCAAAAAGTGTTTCTAAAAAACCTTTTGAGCTGTGGAGAGGTCGTAAAGGTAGTTTACGCCACTTTAGGATTTTGGGGTGTCTGGCCCACATGCTCGTGACTAACCAGAAGAAGTTGGAACCGCATTTGAAAGTTTGCCTATTTATAGGGTATCCCAGGGAAACGAGTGTTGGATACTTCTATGATTCGAGTGAGAACAAAGTGTTTGTTTCTACAATTGCTATTTTCTTGGAAGAAAACCACATCCGGGATCATAAACCATAAAGTAAGCTTGTTTACATGAGATTTCTAGTGAGACTGAGACTACTGAGGGTTCAATAAGAGTTTTTGAATAGACTGACAAATCAACAAGAATTGTTGAGGTCGGTACATCTAGTCAACCATCTAGAGAGTTGAGACTGCCTCGACGTAATAGGAGGGTTATGAACCCATCATAACACTACATAGGCTCGATATAGTAGGAGGATAGGATCCATTGTCTTTTAAGCAAGCAATGGAGGATATTGAAAAGGTTGAGTGTGTTAAGGCCATGAGGTGTAGATGGAAAGGTGCAAACCTTTAAGGCTAGACTCGTGGCAAAGGGTTATACCCAGGTCGAAGGAGTAGACTTTGAGGAAACTTTCTCACCTGTTGTCATGCTAAAGTTATTAGGATACTCATGTCCATAGCCACATTTTATGATTACGAGATATGGCAAGTGGACACCAAAGCTGCCTTTCTTAATGGTAATCTTGAGAACACCATCTACTTGGCTCAACCAGAAGGGTTCATTATTCCAGATCAAGAGCAAAGAGTTTGCAAGCTTAATAGGTCCATTTATGATCTGAAGCAAGCATCTAGATCATGGAACATTGGATTTGACAGTACGGTCAAATCATTTGGCATTGATCAGAATGTTGATGAGCCTTGTGTTTACAGGAAATCAACAACTCAGTAGCTTTCCTGGTACGCTATGGATGTGGCCCCTTTATGGAATGAACACAAGTGTTGTGACTTGTCACAGATGGTCTAATCCTGATCATTCGTGTTAGGAAAATGTGAGTGGGGTCGTCCTATACAAAGAGTTTGTATAAAACCTAACCACGAAGTGTTAACGTCCCGTTATATGAAACCGTTCATGATAGAGACTTCACTTCACTAGGATGACCATAGGTAACATGACCTCAATCCTGAGTGAGTTGGGAACTCCTGCCATTGAGGGCGGTCCTTTGATTTGTATGGGTGCGAGTGGCTAGTTCGCCGATTCAAACCTACCATTTTGGGGATTCGTCTGATTTGAGAGCTGGGAATTCAGCTACACAAGATGGAATTTACTCCTTCCCCGAGGCAGAGGTAAGTAGATAGATAGCTCCCTTAAGGAATGATTTCGGGGCTTGAACGATGTGGCGCCACAACACCTGTTTTTGGCCCGAGAGGTGTTCAACACATAGTTGGACTATGTTGTATTATTCATTAAGAGAATCGGTGGTACTTAAGGATTGAGATGTAACTACAGGGGAATAATGGTAATTTGGCCAACTGTACTTAGGAGCATCTATGAAGGGTCATCGTACTCATGATTGGTTATATATTCGATGTACACAGAAATATATCTGTGGTAAGAAGAGTTCAGGTGTTGGTCTTTAGTGAAATGCTTGATAGTTAATGGATGTTGGATCTCGTGGCTAAAGAGTTGAGTCAGCTATTCACGTACCATTGGAGCTTCGAGCCACAGGTCCATTAGGTCCCCTGGGTAGCTTGGATAAAGTCGAGAACCAGTATTTGGGTTAATTTGAAATTGTCAAATTGACAATAGAAGTTCGATTATATAATATATATTGGACTGGTTAATTATATAATGATATAATTGGCAATGTATGAGATACAATTATTTTAGAGGAAATTAATATAAATATGATTTTATATCAAGTAGAGGAGAAATACTATAGCAGATATGTGATATCAAACTATAGGATAAAAATATAATATGATTATATTAATTAATTAATTAATTGGTTAATTATATGATAATGAATCCAACTTTCACGTTCGGACGTGGGTTAGTGGGCAGCGTCGGTTATTGTAACCGATGAGTTAAAATGAAAAAGGTTTTCATTTTGAATCGTCTGTCGTTCAATCGTCCAAAAGAAAAAGTGAGAGAGCGCGTTGGAGAATTGTAAACGATCGTTTAAGAAAATCAAGAGCCTATACGATAGCACTCTCCACCTAAACGATTATCCTTCACGCACCTAAACGATCGCATGCTATTTCCTACACGATCGGATAGCTTCTCTAAATGATCGTATAATGTGCCAATTTAGCTAAACGATCATATACCTTTTCCTAAACAATCATTTAGTAAATCCTATACGATCGTGTAGCTTCTCTTAAACGATAAGCAGTCTACTATACAATAGCATCTTTTCCCTCCCACTTGCTTATCGCCTACACGATTCATGCTTTCTCCTTCCTCTACCAAACCAAAGGCCACCCTTTGGGTTTTCATTCCGAGAATACCCGAGGATCTTTAGTGGTGGTTTCGTTCCCATGGTGTTCGTGTTTGTGGTTGTTCGTGCTGCTGCAGTCGACTTTTTCGCTGGGCATTGATCGATCGCGTGGAGGTTTTCCTCTGCGATGGAATTCTCAAGTGTGAAGACTGTCTTCAACTGGTATGGAACTCTTTCCCTTGTGTTTTTGTTGTTCATAGCATGCCGTTAATTAGTGTTTATTTGCATAACTGTATGTTTTGAATGTATAATGTGTATTTCGGTCATGGTGAGATCGGAGCGATCCGAACGCGCTCAAAGAACTCTTAGATATGAGATTCTTCAATTGGTATCAGAGCCAGGTTCTGATACTCTGATTTCATTTATTGCAATGAAATGACATTTCCATTCATGGTGGGTGCATTTCTACGTTGTTTAATGGTTAAACTTGTTATGGATGTGTGGATTAATGGATATTTTCAGGATGATTATCCTCGGTTTGATTTAAATCCTTTTACATTTGCAATTTTTTGTAAAGGCCCTTGCATTTTTTGGGCATTAATGATTGTTATTGAGTCTGTATTCAAAGTTTGTTTGAAGTTTTGAGTTGTTCGTCGAAGAAACAGATCTATGCAATTGGTTCATATGAATGGTACGCGATCTGGCGAAGTGTTGCAGTTCTTCGAAGAAGGAGCCGATCGAGGATTGATTGCATCATGCAAAAGATGTTCTACGCGATCGCTGTTGATCGCATCGTAAAGATGACGGAGTACACAATCGCTATTGAATGCATCGGTTAAGCATGGGGTATGCAATCAAGAGTTGATCATATTTTTAGACGATTGGGTACGCGATCACTGAGAATCGTGTCGTGTAGACGGTGAAATGCTCGTGGATCACTAAACGCACGGGCGCGCTAGACGATTATTTAGGTCAGCAAGCTTTATCGCTTAGTAACTGACTAAACGACCGATTAGCATCACAAGGTAAATCGTTTACCTGGTTGTACGCATCATGTAGACGATGAGATGTTTGTGTATCGTTTAAGCACTAGACGATCGTTTAGGTCAACAAACTTTATCACTTAGTAACTGACTAAATGATCGCTTAGCATCGCAAGGTAAATCGTTTATCTGGTTGCACGCATCGTGTAGACGATGAGATGCTCATGTATCGATTAAACCGCGTGCGCTAGATGATCATTTAGGTCAGCAAGCTTCATCACTTAGTAATTGACTAAACGATCGCTTAGTAACACACAGTAAATCATTTACCTATCGTCGTTTACGCGATCATTTAATAATGCTACTATCGTATAGTGCGCATTGAACAATCGTCTACTTTTTGGAGTTTGCTACATGATGAACACCTCCTGGCGTTTCAAGACCCAGTTCGCCTGTGAACCGGTTTGCTCGATGAAAAATGTAATAGATAGGTTTTTTTCATTCCAATTTTTGTAAAGGCTCATCTCGGTTCATTAATTCTTTATTTATTACATACGATGTATGTTTTTTATATGTCATATGGTATGCACATATAGTAAATCCCACCTTAGGTTATGCAACATTCATGCATCATCTCTTTATTGTAATTGTTATAATTTAGAGAAGCATGATTTAATTATGTAAGAGCATGCTCATGCATCATATAATATAAGAGTTATATTTATGCATGCATAAAAAGTATTGACATGCATCATCTTTATATTATATATGTTATAGTATAAGGGTGAATGATAGCATGTTTGCTTGGTTGTTACACGTTATATAAAAGTTATATATAGTAATGACCGGACATTGCATGAAGCATGACACATGGGTTACTTTATAAATGTTATAAATGCCTCGTTGTGCGCAATGGTTTTAGTTGTTTCTTTTTAAAAGTTAAAGAGAAATTAAAACTAAAAGAAATAAGAAAGACATGCATGCTTACTTAGGTTTAATTCATGGTTTTAAAGTGTTTAAACTTGGATCACATAGACCTAAGATCATGGTTTTAATACGATTAGTAACCCTAAGGCTTTAATCTTTTAATCAGTTTAATAGGATATTGGCTAATAAAAGGTTAAAGTGTAGCAAATCTATCTATAAGTGGAGATTGTTGGGATTGATGCCCTAAAGTCTCGTGCCCTGTAGTTTGTAAACAGTTTGTACGAATGCTTGTGTTGTTAATATATGATATTTACTTCACATCTTGTATTTTTGCTCAGTTACTTTTTTTATTTACTTTACCACAAACCAATAAACATAAAATCCCTAGTTATCTGTATGTGACTCAAGCATGTATGTGGTGACATAAAAGTGGATCATGTCGTGAGTGATAACCAAAATGGTCTGTAGTATATGGATAAAGGAAGGAAACCTTATCCTGGTAACGCTATGGATGCGGCCTGCTTTGTGGAATGGTCACAAGTGTTGTGACTTGTCACAGATGGTCTGATCTTGATCGTTCGTGTTAGGGACATAGAGGGGGGCGTCCTATACAAAGAGTTTGCATAAGACCTGACCACAAAATGTTAACATCTCGTTATATAACACTGTACGTTCATTACAAAGCCTACACTTAACTAGGATGACCATAGGTAACATGACCTCAATCCTGAGTGAGTTGGGAACTCCTACCATTGAAGGTGGTCCTTTGATTTGTATGGGTGCGAGTGGCCAGGTTGCCGATTCAAACCTACCATTTTGGGGATTCGTCTAATTTGTGAGCTGGGAACTCAGCTACACAAGATGGAATTCACTTCTTCCCCGAGGCAGGGGTAAGTAGATAGATAGTTCTCTTAAGGACTTGAACGATGTGGCACCGCAAACCTTCTCTAGGCCCCAGAGGTGTTCACACATAGTTGGACTATGTTGTTTTGTTCATTAGAGGAATCAGTGATACTTAAGAAGTGAGATTTAACTACAGGGGCATAACGGTAATTTGGCCCAGCTGTACTTAGGAGCATCTGTGAAGGGTCATCGTACTCATGATTGGTTATATCCGATGGACACAGAAATATATCTTTGGTAAAAAGAGTTCAGCTGTTGGTCTTTAGTGGAATGCCTGACAATTAACGGATGGTAGATCTCGTGGCTAAAGAGTTTAGTCAGCTATTCACGTACCGTTGGAACTTCGAGCCACAGGTTTATTAGGTCCCCTGGGTAGCTTTGATAAATTTGAGAACCAGTATTTGGGTTAATTTGAAATGTTCAAATTGACAAGAGGAAGTTCGATTATATATGATATAATTGGACTCGTTAATTATATATGAAATAATTGGACTGGTTAATTATATATGATATAATTGGAAAATGTATGAGATACATTATTTTGGAGGAAATTAGATATAAATATGATTTATATCAAGTAGAGAAAAAAAATACTATAGTAGATATATGATATCAAACTATAGGATAAAAATATAATGTGACTATATTAATTAATTAATTAATTGGCTAATTATATGATAATTAATCCAAATTTCACGTTCGAACATGGGTTAGTGGGCAGCATCGATTATTGTAATCGATGAGTTAAAATGAAAAAGGTTTTCATTTTGAATCGCCCGTCGTTCAATCGCCCAAAAGAAAAAGAGAGAGCGCGTGGTTGAGAATATTGAACGACTGCTTAAGAAAATCGAGAACCTATACGATAGCACTTTCCTCCTAAATGATCGTCCTTGCTTGCCTAAACGATCGCACACTATTTCCTACATGATCGGATAGCTTTTCTAAACAATCGTATAGTGTGCCGATTTAGCTAAATCCTATATGATCGTGTAGCTTCTCTTAAACGATAAGTAGTCTACGATACGATAGCATCTTTTTCCCTCCCACTTGCTTATCGCCTACACGATTCATGCTTTTTCCTTCCTCTACCAAATTCACCAAAGCCCACCCTTTGGGTTTTCACTCCGAGAATACCCGGAGATCTTTAGTGGTGGTGTCGTCCCCATGGTGTTCGTGCTGCTGTAGTCGACGTTTCTGCTGGGCGTTGGTAGATCGCGTGGAGGTTTTTCACTGCGTTGGAGTTCCGAAGTGTGAAGACTGTCTTCAACTGGTATGGAACTCTTTCCCTTGTGTTTTTGTTGTTCATAGCATGCCATTAATTATTTTTTATTTGTATAACTGTAAGTTTTGAATGTATAATGTGTATTTCGGTCATGGTGAGATCGGAACGATCCGAACGTTCTCATGGAACTCTTAGATATGAGATCCTTCATGTGGATGACATCATACTCATTGGTAATGATGTAAGGTTTTTGACTAATATTAAGAAGTGGCTAGCTACCCAGTTCCAAATGAAAAATTTGGGTGAGGCACAATATGTTTTAAGGATCCAGATTATTCGAGATCGTAAGAACAAGAGGTTAGCCTTGTCTCAGGCATCCACATCGATCAAATGTTGATCAGGTATAGGATACAAGATTCCAAGAGGGGTTTATTACCCTTCAGGCATGGAATCATTTTGTCTAAGGATCAATGTCCTAAGATACCTCAAGAGGTTGAGGAGATGAGACAGATTCCCTATGCTTTAGCTGTTGGAAGCTTAATGTATGCAATGTTGTGTACCAGACTCGACATTTGATATGTAGTAGGGATTTTCAGTCGTTAACAGTCCAATCTCGGATTAGATCATTGGACAGCAGTCAACACGATCCTCAAGTATCTTCGAAGAACGAGGGACTGTGGAAAATTCCTTATTGTGATAACTGCGGGGCTGTGGAAAATTCCTTACAGATCACTGGACAGTAGTCAACACGTTCACCAACGAGGAACGAGGGACTTTGGCCAAGGAAATTCCTTACAGATTTGGAAGTTGTTCCAAATATGGATTTTCTGATCACTCTTAATTGTGATAACTGCGGGGCTGTGGAAAATTCAAAGGAACCTCAGAGTCATCGTAGAGGCAAGCATATCGAATGGAAATATCATTTAATCAGGGAGATTCTGCATTGCGGTGATGTGATCATCACGAAGAATGCGTCGGAGCACAACGTTGCTGATCCGTTTACAAAGGCTTTCACAGCTAAAGTGTTCGAGGGTCATCTTGAGAGTCTAGGTCTACGAGACATACGACATCTTATCTAAGGTAAGTGGGAGATGATATTGGGGTATAGAGTATGCCCTAATTTATTGTATATTGTACTTGTATTTTTCATGTATTGTACATTAGTCTGCCGATGCATTAGGATAAGTGGCAGATTGTTGGGATTGTTGTCTTAATTCTCCCGGAGTCTCAAAGGTTATAAACTATACACATTATTATTGAATAAAATAAGAGTTATTTTATTTTGCATTTACCCATATCCAATAAACAAAGCTCCATGGTTATTGTATGAAAACTTAAGTATGTATGTGAGATATATAAGTGGATCATGCCTTAAGTGATAACTTAAAAAGATCTGTAGTATAAGAATTAATGAGGGATACTTGATCCTGGTGACACTGTGGATACGACCCACTTTGTAGAGGTTTATAAGTGTTGTAAACTCCTACAGATGGTTGATCCTGACCATTCATATGGAGATATGCGAGCGGGGGTGTTCTATACAAAGAATTTGTATAAGACCGGACTATGAGATGATTCATCTTTTTATATAACGTCATTGATACTTGAGACTTACATCTCACCTAAATGACCATAGGTGACATGACTTTATTCTTGAATGTTTTCGGAACTTCTACCTTTGAGGACGGTTCTTTGATTAGTATGGGTGAGAGTGGCCAGATTGTCAACTTAACAAGCCTACTTTTTTGGGTATTTTTCTGATTTGGTAGCTAGGAACTCAGTAACATAAGATGGAATTCACTCCTTCCCGAAGCAGGGATATGTAGATAGCTCTCTTAAGGGTTGATTTCAGGTCTTGAACATAGTGGCCACAACTTCTCTTTGGAAGAGAGGACTTAGTCATAGTAGGACTATAACTTATGTTCATTGGAGGGATTAGTGGTACTTAAGGAGTTAGATGTAACTATAGGGGCAAAACAGTAAATTGGTCCAGGTGTACTCACGAGCGATCTGTGAAGTGTTATAGCACTGTTGATTGGTTGATATGGACATAAAATATATCTATAGTAAGGAGAGTGCAGCTGTCAGTCTTTAGTAGAGTGCCCGACAGTTAACGAATGGTGGATCTCGTGACTAAAGAGTTTAGTCACTTATTCATGTAATATTGGAGCTTCAAGCGACAGTTCCATAAGGTTCTCTTGGTAGTTCAATGGATTCAAGTTGAGAATCAGTTCTTAGGGTTGATTTGAAATGTTCAAATTGACAAGAGGAAATTCGAGTATATATGATATAATCAGTGTGGTATATGAGATACATTAAGTGGAGGATTAATGTAATTATGATTTACATTAAGTACCATAAAATAGAAAAAGAACTATGGTTTATATGTTTCATGAGATGAAATATTAAAACTATAGGTTATAAATATAATATGGTAAGTTGGTTATCATATTTATTTATAATAATATTAATTATTTGATAATTATCTCTTTTTCTCTAATAACCAATTGAGTGAGAGGTTATTGGTGGTTTTATGATAACCGTGAGATAAAAGAAAAAATGTTTTCCTAAAATTAGAGAGTTGCTACTTTCGGAAAGAAACTGACGGAATGTTATCAAGTGAAATTAGTTCACTAAACGATAGCTGATAGAGAGAATAAACGATCGTGGAATGTTACTATATGATAGTTCATTCAGCTGGTCATAGCTAAACGATCGCAGGGCATTGTCTATACGATAGGCCACTTTCTTCTACAAGATTAAGCTTTCGTCTATACGATAGACACTTCTCATCTCCCACTTGCTCAATCGTCTACACGATTGTTGTTCCTCCAATTCTTCTAACCAAAATCATACAGAGCCCACACTTCTGGATTCTCACACAGAGAATACCAAGGTAACCGTTGTGGTGGTGTCCTCAATCAACTCAACTGAGTTCGAGGTTTTGGAGGACGTTCGTATGTGTTCGTGTTGTCTGTGTGGTGATTGTTGTTGATCGTGCTGTGTTGCAGTCGTTGTGTTCAAGTGTTCGTGTATTGTTGTCTTGGAGACTGATCAAGGGTTCGTGATCAAGGGAGTTTGAAGAATGTGTCTTCAAAGGTATGATACTCTATCCCTTGATTATCTGTAACCATGCTGTAATTTCTAGTTGTTGCATAGCCAGATAGTTTCCGTTTGTGCATTGTAATTTTATATGTTCAATTTCGAATAGAATTTGGAACGATCATTCCACTGCTCATGGAAATCCTCATGTCTAATTTCCTTCAATCATGTCCCCTCAATGTACAATCTTTCGGATGAGATGATACTTCCACTCTATGTGTTTCCCATGCTTGTGACTCCTATATTATCACAATAAAGTGTGATAGGTTTTGACATGTTTGGAACAACTTCTAGATCAATCAAGAATTTCCTGAGCCAAATAGCTTCCTTAACAACTTCACAAGCCACTACATGTTCAACGTCCATGGTGGAGTCAGCAATGCACCCTTGCTTGGTGCTCATCCAAACTACTGCTCCTCCATTAAGAGTGAACTGATCCTGATGTGGATTTTCTAGAATCGTTATCAGTCTGAAAATCAAAGTCCATGTATCCTTTAAAGATTAGATCCCTTGAACCATACACGAGCATATAGTCCCTCGTTCTCCGTAGATACTTTAGGATATTCTTAACGGTGGTCCAGTGATCATATCCTAGATTATATTGATATATACTGACTATCCACACTGCATAGCAAATGTCAGGTCTAGTACATTACACCATATACATTAGGTTGCCAACAGCCGATCTATAGGAAATCCGTTTATTTCCTCAACTTCTTGAGGTGTCTTAGGACCCCATTCTTTAGACAATATTACTCCATGCCTGAAAGGTAGTAAGGCTCTCTTGGAGTTCTGCATTGAATACTTCACAAGCATTTTGTCTATGTATGATGCTTAAAATAGAGCTATCATTTTGTTCTTTCGATCTCTGAAGATCTGAATGCCTAGAACAAATTGAGCCTCTCCCAAATCTATCATTTGGAATTGGGTCGCTAGCCAGTTTTTAACTTTAATCAATAGACCTACATCATTCCCAACGCTTAGGATATTGTCTATATATAACACTAGGAAAGCTACTGAATTATTAATGATCCTCTTGTATACACAAGGCTCATAACATTCTAATCAAAGCCATAAGATTTCATTGCAGTATCAAACCTTATGTTCCAAGATCGAGAAGCTTGCTTTAGTCCATAAATGGACTGATAAGCTTGCAAACCTTTTGCTCTTGACCTTGAGTTATGAAACCTAGGGTTACTCCATATAATGGTCTCCTTAAGATTTCCATTCAGAAAAGTAGTCTTGACATCCATTTGCCAAATCTCATAGTCATAATATGAGGTAATGGACAAAAAGATCTGAATAGACTTGAGCATAGCAACAGGTGAGGAAGTCTCCTCATAGTTGATCATTCAACTTGGGTGTAACCCTTTGCCACTAGTCTAGCCTTGAAGGTTTACACCTTCCCATCAGCACCCCGTTTTCTCTTGTAAATCTATTTTCAACCTATAGGTTTAACCCCATTAGGTAGATCTATAAGATCCCAAACTGAATTGAAGTACATCAACTCCATTTCGCGATCCATGGCTTTGATCCACTTATCTTTGTCAACATCCTCCTTATCTTCTTGTAAGACAATGGATCCTCTCTCTATCAGCTTCCATAGCTTGGATTTTTGTTAAACCTATGTAATGAACAGGTGGGTTTGCAACCCTCCCATTGCGTTGGGGTTCTATTTAAAGGATCTCGTTTTACAGAGAACCTATGAGCGGAAGCGGATCGTCTAAATCCCATTTTGATTGAAGATAAAGATTTACAGTCAACAATACAGATTATGCATCAAACACAAAATTACAGCATGCTTTTGAAATAAGAAAAAGGTTTAGAGATTATACCTTTGAAGAACTCTTCTTCAAGTAAATCCCTCGAACTTCGACGAACACTTCGAATAGCACGAACTCCTCGAGCAATTGTAACCAAACTCGAACCAAAAGAGGACATAACCACTTGGTATCCTTAGTATTCTTAGGGAGAAAACCCAGGAGTGGTGGGCTCTGGCTATTTTGGTTAAGAGGGTGTTTTGGAGTTTGGAGGAGGAAAATGATTGAAGGATGAAACTCTCTATTGCATAGAAAAATGATTCAATTATTTAGGCAATAAAGTCTATCGCATAGACTTTCTAAGTTGATCGTATAGTCTCTCAATCGTGTAACATTGAGATTCTCAGGAATAATAAAATAAAATTTTATTTTTTATTCCATTTTGCCATAAAAACTGTTTAACTTCCCACTAAAGTGGTTAGAGAGAAAAAAGGGAATTAATTATCAAATAATTAATTATTATAAATAAATATGATAACTAACTTATCATATTTATAACTTAAAGTTTTAATATTGCATCATATACAATATAAACTATAGTTCTTTTTCTCTATTTTATGGAATTTAATATAAATTTAACAACTATGAATCTTATTCATATAAAATATATTTGAATCATATTCAAATATTTGTTCCTCCAATTAAACTATAATGTATTAAATACATTATGTCAATTATATAATATATAATTGAATCAATTTAATTATAATTAAATTTCCTCTTACTAATTTGAACATTTCAAATTAAGCCAAAAACCGACTCTCAACTAAATCTAAATCCTTTGACCTTCTTCCTCCGGCACTAGAAAGTGGAAGAAGAAGAATGGTGGTAAAGGGAAGGCGCCTGCTAACCCTAAACCTGCTGCTCCAAAGGGTAGGTAACCAGTGAGGGTTGACAAAGGAAAGTGTTCCCACACAACCAGGACAGGCATTGGAAGCGGAACTCCCCCAGATATTTGGCTGAGAAGAAGATGTCCAAACAAGGTAAATGTGATTTACTAGTTTTGGAAACTTTTTTAGTGGAGAATGATGATTCTACCTGGATTATTGACTCTGGGGACACTAACCATGTTTGTTCTTCATTTTAGGTAATTAGTTCTTGGTGGTAGCTTGGTGCTGGTGAGTTGACGATACGAGTTAGAACCGGGCATGTTATCTCATTTGTGGCAGTGGGAGGTCTTCGGTCTATTTTACAGTATAAATTTCTCATTCTGAATGATGTATATGTTGTTCTCGATTTAAAGAGGAACTTGATTTCTGAAAAGTTTTTGCTTGAAGGTAAATATAAACTCTTTTTCTCTGTTAATAAAGTGTTTATTTCATAGAATGGTGTAGATATTTGTTCTGCACAAAAGGAAAGTAATTTGTATGTGCTAAAGTTGTTAGCAACAAATGCCCTCCATAGCATAGAGATGTTTAAAACCGTCGTAACTCAAAATAAACGACTTAAAATTTCTCCTAAAGAAAACGCCCAACTTTGACACCTAAGATTAGGACACATCAATCTCAATAGAATTGAAAGGTTGGTGAAGAATGGACTTCTAAACGAGTTAGAAGAAAATTCTTTACTTGTATGTGAGTCATGTCTTGAAGGCAAAATGACTAAAAGGCCTTTTACTGGAAAAGGTGATAAGGCCAAAGAACCTCTAGAGCTAGTTCATTCAAACCTTTATGGTTCGATGAATGTACAAGCCAGGGGAGGTCATGAATATTTCATCACTTTCACTGGTGATTATTCAAGGTATGGGTACGTTTATTTAATGCAACATAATTTTGAGTCCTTTGAAAGGTTCAAAAAGTTCAAGGCTGAAGTTGAAAACGCATTAAATAGAATGATGAAAACACTTCGATCTAATCAAGGTGGAGAGTTTTTGGATTATGATTTTTTAGAACTATATGATAGAACATGAAATAGTTTCCCAACTCTTAGCACCTGGTACACCTCAGCAGAATGGTGTATCAGAGAGAAGAAATCGAACCCTATTCGACATGGTTCGGTCTATGATGAGTTACGCTTCCTTACTAGACTCGTTTTGGGGTCATGCAGTAGAGACTGTAGCTTATAGCCTGAATTGTGTTCCCTCCAAGAGTGTTGCCACAACACCTTTGGATATATGGAATGGTCGTAAACCTAGTTTACGTCATTTCCGTATTTGAGGTTGCTTAACACATGTGTTTGATGTTAATCCTAAGAAATTGGAACCACATTCAAGGTTATGCCTATTTATAGGATACCCCAAGGGAACGAGAGGAGGTTATTTCTATGATCCTAAAGAAAACAAAGTGTTTGTATTGACAAATGCTACTTTTCTTGAGGAGGATCATACAAGGGAGCACAAACCTATAAGCAAAATCATGTTGAATGAACTTTCCAAAGAAACTACTGAATCTTCAACAAGAGTTGTTGAAGTGCCTATTACCTCAACAAGAATTGTTGAAGTAGGTTCATTTAGTAGGTCAAATCCACCTCAAGTGTTGAGGGAATCTCGACGTAATGGGAAAGTTGCGAACCCACCTATTCGCTATATGGTTTAATTGAAATCCTAGCTATGGTAGCTGATGGTGATTTGAGGATCCATTATCTTATAAGAAAGCAATGGGGGATGTTGACAGAGATGAATGGATCAAAGCCATAGATCTTAAAATGGAGTTTATGTACTTCAATTTGGTTTGGGATCTTGTAGATCAACCTGATGGGGTTAAACCTATAGGTTGTAAATGGATCTACAAGAGGAAACATGGTGCTGATGGGAAGGTGCAAACCTTCAAGGCTAGACTAGTGGCAAAGGGTTATACCCAGGTAGAGGGAGTCGACTATGAGGAGACTTTCTCACCTATTGCCATGCTGAAGTCTATCCAAATCCGCCTATCCATTGCCTCATATTATGACTATGAGATATGGAAAATGGATATTAAGATTTCTTTTCTAAATGGCAATCTTGAGGAGACCATTTATATGGTGGAACCCGAGGGATTAATAGTCCAAGGTCAAGAGTAAAAGGTTTGCAAGTTGAATTGGTCTATTTAGGGACTGAAACAAGCATCTCGATCTTGGAATATAAGGTTTGATACGGCGATGAAATCTTATGGTTTTGATGAGAATGTTGATGAGTCTTGTGTCTACAAGAAAACTATCAACAGTTCAGTAGTTTTCCTAGTGTTATATGTAGATGATATCCTACTCATTGGGAATGATATAAGCTTACTGACTACAGTTAAGAACTAGCTAGAAACCCATATACAAATGAAAGATTTGGGAGAGGCTCAATTTGTTCTTGGAATTCAGATCTTTCGAGATCGTAAGAACAAAATGCTAACACTGTCTCAAGCATCGTATATTGACAAGATATTGATCAAATTTTCGATGCAAACTCCAAGAGGGGCCTATTGCCTTTCAGGCACGAAGTTACTTTGTCTAGGGAATAGTGTCCTAAGACACTTTAAGAGGTTGAGGAAATGAGCGGGTCCCTTATGAATCTATAGTGGGAAGTTTAATGTATGTGATGTTATGTACTAGATCTAACATCTGTTGTACAGTGGGGATAGTCAGTAGATATTAATCTAATCCAGGATGTGATCACTGGACAGCCATAAAAAATATCCTCAAGTATCTATGAAGAATGAGAGAATGCTTGTGTATGGTTCTAAGGATTTGATCCTTACAGGATACACGAACTCTGATTTTTAGACTGATAGGGATTCTCAAAAATCCACTTCAGGATCAATGTTCATTCTAATGGAGGAGTTGTAGTATGGCGAAGCACTATGTAGGGGTGCATCACGAACTCCACTATGGAGGCTGAATATGTAGCGGCTTGTGAAGCTACTAAGGAGGTCGTTTGTCTCAGGAAATCCCTGACTGATCTGGAAGTTGTTTCAGACATGTCAAAACTCATCACACTTTATTGTGATAATAATGGATCTATGGCTAATTCCTGTGATCCTTGAAGTCATAAGCGCAGTAAGTACATTGAGCGAAAATACCATTTTATCTAAGAGATTGTGCATCGAAGGGACGTGGTTGTCATGAAGATAGCTTCAGAGCACAACGTTGCTAATCTGTTTACGAAGGCCCTCATGGCTACAGTGTTTATGGGTCACCTGTAGAGTATGGGTCTATAGGACAGGCCACAATTGGACTAGGGCAAGTGGGAGATTTTGTACTGGGCGTATTATGCCTTAGTTTATTGTTTTTTGTACGTGTAATTTGATTATCTTGTACACCTCACTAAATTTAGGACAAGTGAGAGATTGTTGGGGTTGATGCTCTAAATCTCGTAGGATCCTATAGTTTGTAAACCTTGTATGAACAAACATATTTGTGATTAATAATATTTGATATTTTAGTCACCCTGCCTATGAAATATATGATATTTTAGTTGCATTAACCACAAACCAATAAACTAACATCCAAGGTTATCGATGTAACTTAAACATATATGTAGAGACATACAGGTAGATCATGTTTAAGTGATAACCTAAATGGGCTATAGTATATGGATAAGACTGGGTAACCTTACCCTTTTTCTTATTTTAAAAGCATGCTGTAATTTATGTTTGATGCATAATCTATATTGTTGACTGTAAATGTATCTTAAATCGAAATAGGATTTGGACGATCCGCTTCCACTCATAGGTTCTCTGTAAAATGAGATACTTTAATTGGTATCAGAGACAAGTTGTGTTTTGATTTCCAAATTCCATTTATGCTTGAAATCGTTTATAGTTTGGTGGGTTTTAAGCTTCTGAATTTTTTTTAATCGTTAAATGTATGTAGATGTCTGTTGATGGATAATTTCAGAATAGTTGTCTCTGTTTATGGCTTTCCTTTTAAAGTTACAAAAGTTAATTTGTAAGGACCCCTGCGTTTTTTAGCATAATTCTTGCAATAGAGTCTGTATTCGTTTTGTTTTTTGAGTCATTCGTGAAGCAGTAGATGCAAAGGTTGCACTTCATTTCGATGGAGAAGACAAAACGATGGTCGCATCGTGTAGCTTGAGCTAGACGATTGTTTAGATTTGGCTATGTATGCATGTAGAGTTTGTTGCATGATCGTGTAGAATCTGCTAAATGATCGCATAGCTAGTGCTACGCGATCGTGTAAAGTGTTTACTCGATTGTGTTGCATTGGTTGCATGATCGCGTAGGTGCTTGAGGGGTAAACGATCGTGCAGTCTTTGATACTCGATGCAAGACATGTGTGCTAAATGATCGTGTCGACTATCATGCTCATCGCATAGTCAGTAGCTACGATCGCATAGTCTTTACCTACACGATCGCATGGTATGCATTACTCAAAATGTGCTACACAATCGGGTGGACTTTCATGCTCATCGTATAGCCCAAAGCTACGATCATTTATACTCGACGCTCGTTTCTCGACGATCAAAGGATTGCTACACGATCAAACTGCAAGACTTCAAGGCGGGCGGTTCAAGAGCCAGTTCACCTATTCCGAACTAGAGGACTCAACTTTTTGTAATAAATTATCCTTTTTTTCTGGTTTTGAGATATACTATCCTGGTCCATCATTTTTTTTTTTTATTAAATATGCATGTGATGTATGTTTATATTATATGTTATAATGTATGTCATATAATTTTAAAACCCAATATAGGTAATCCATTTTATTTCATGCATCATTTTATATATTAGTATGCATGTTTAAATTACTTAAAGCATGCTCATGCATATATACTATAAGAGTTATAATATATGCATGCATTTGGTATATCCATGCATCATTTATACTATAAATGTTATAATATAAGGTTGTATGTATGGAATGTATGCTATAGCTTAATTCATTACATATTTATATAAAAGTTATATATTATTAATAAATAAACATTGCATGAAGCATAACACTACCTTAGGTTTATTTATAAGTTTTATAAATAACTTATGTATGTCCAGCTAGCAATGTTGAATGGTTTTAATTGTTTCATTTTTTATAAAAGTTATAATTAATGAAACTAGAATTAAAATCAATAATAAAGAGTTACATGTAAACCTTAGGCTTTAATCCTTTTTTGTGTTTTAAAATTTGATTGAGATAAACCTACGATCACATTTATAATAAGATTAGAAATCTAAGTTTAATCTTTTAAATCAATTTAATAGGATTAAATTTATTCTAATAAAATATTAAATATGTAACAAATGTATCTATAAGGGACCTTTTGTCTAAAGCTGGTTCTGGCTAGACTGGGGTACTTAAGTCGATGGAAACGGTGCACCCCTACTTGGGAACCTACCTGGAAAGGTGAATGACATAGCTTTGTTACATGCATGCAAATTTGATGAAAGTTTGTTAAAGAGTTTAATAAGACTTGAATCAAAGTTGTTTAATCATCAAAAGTAAGTGTTGTTTTTTAGCAAATTAAGCATACCACTTAATTGAAATCAGTAGCCAGATTTTCTAAGTTAATGAACCCTAGGTAGAACATTCAGTGGAAGGTAAATGGGGTATATGATACTTCATTTTAACCTCTACATGTTTCTCCCTAAAAGTTCACACTGTGAGATCTATCCTTGGCCTCGAGGCACCTAGTTTCCCCCTACGGGTGACGTTTGGATAGGCCAATACTAAGGTGAAGGGAGAGAATGTTTATAGTAAGTGGCAGTGGGACGTGTGACAATATATCCCTCGGTCTCTCTCATTAGGTTAGATAAAGTTTTCGTGGATCACCTCGTGGCATCGTGGGTGTCCCCTAAAGGATGGAAGTTTTGCATAACTCTTTATTTGATCTCCATAAATTGATAGGGTTGCTTTAGTCTCTTGTCCTAATTGGTTTTTCCTTAAGGTTGGCTCATTAGGGCGGAACTCGAGGGCCTAAAATAAGGTGTTACACTTACACAAAATTGTTAAGGATATTAACAAATTCTGGACCGAACAATGGTGACTATTAGATTCAGTTACAAGGAGTTGTTTTTGTCTAATGGTTGAAAATGTCTCATTTCAGTGAAGAGGCACTTGATCACCCTATGGTGATTTTTGCCCTGCCTCAATGAAGCATCATTGCAAAATAGATGTCACTTGGGGTACACTAGAACTATTTTGTTAAAACTTGATTATTTTTCTAATAGTGGTTTAATGCAAGTAGATAAACTGACTGGCGAAAATTACGCTAGTTGGAAAAACACCATTAACACGATACTAATCATCGATGACCTTAGGTTTGTCCATACGGAGGAGTGTCCTCCTATTCCACCTTCGACAACTGCTCAAAACGTTTGAGAAGCGTATGAGCGCTGGACATGAGAAAACGAAAAGGCCCGAGCGTATATCTAGGCCAGCTTTAACGAAGTTTTGGCCAAGAAGCATGAGCCCAGGATCACTGCACACGAGATCATGGAGTCTCTGAGGGGAATGTTTGGACAACCGTCCGCGTAGCTCAGACATGACGCTCTGAAGTACATCTTCAACTCACGTAAGAAGGAAGGAACATCTATTCGGGAACATGTNCGCGTAGCTCAGACATGACGCTCTGAAGTACATCTTCAACTCACGTAAGAAGGAAGGAACATCTATTCGGGAACATGTTCTCAATATGATGGTCCACTTCAACGTGGCAAAGATGAACGGGTCGAGCATCAATGCGGCCACCAGGTTAGCATGAGTCGGTACTAGAAAACTTCCTTTACTTCATAAGAAATGTTGTTCTGAACAAGGTTGACTACAACCTTACAATTCTACTCAATGGGTTGTAGACTTTCCAATCTTTGCTGAAAATCAAGGAGAAGAAGGTTCCATAAAGGTTCGACCTCTGGAACTAAGTCTGCACCTTCTAAAGGATCTCGTTTTACAGAGAACCTATGAGCGGAAGCGGATCGTCTAGATCCCATTTCGATTGAAGATAAACATTTACAATCAACAATACAGATTATGCATTGAAATAAGAAAAAGGATTTAGAGATATACCTTTGAAGAACTCTTCTTAAGTACCATTGATTCCTCTAATGATAATAGATCATAGTCCCACTATGACTAAACCCCTCTTTAGCCAAAAGAGGGTGTAGCACCATATTATTCAAGACCCAGAATCAGCCCTTAAGGGAACAATTTATCTATTTACCCCTGCTTCGGGAAAGGTGTGAATTCCATCTTATGTAGTTGAGTTCTTAGCTCCCCAATCAAACAAATCCCCAAAATGGTAGGTTTGTTAAGTCGGCGATCTAGCCACTCTTACCCATACAAATCAAAGAGTTGCCCTTATAGGCAGGATTTCACAACTCACTCAGGATTAAGGTCATGTTACCTATGGTCATTCTAGTGAAATGAAAGTCTTTATTATTAATGGCTTTATATAATGAGACTAAAAATTTTATGGTCCAGTCTTATACAAACTCCTTTATATAGAATATCCCCGCTCGCATGTCTAATACACGAATGATCAGGATCAGATCATTTGTAGCACTTTACAACATTTGTAACACCTACAAAGCAGGCCATACTCATAGTGTTACATGGATAAGGTACACAACCTTATCCATGTACTACAGACCATTTAGGTTATCACTTAAACATGATCCACCTGTATGTCTCCACATACATGTTTAAGTTACAACGATAACCTTGGATGTTATTTTGTTGATTTGTGGCTAATGCAACTAAAATATCATATATTTCATAGACAAAGTGAATAAAATATCAAATATTATTAATCACAAATATGTTTGTTCATAGAAGGTTTACAAATTATAGAACCCTATAAGATTTAGGGCATCAACCCCAACACCATCAACATTTGAGATGGATTTGACTTATTAGATGATCCAACTTTAATTCTTTTTGAGGTGTTGGGTTCTTCAAAAACTCTTGTTGAAGGTTCAGTAGATTCCTTGGAAAGTTCATTCAATATAACCTTACTGTGAGGCTTGTGCTCCCTTATGTGGTATTCTTCTAGAAAAGTAGTGTTTGTCAATACAAACACTTTATTTTCCTTAGGATTGAAGAAGTAACCACCTCTCGTTCCTTTAGGGTAGCCTACAAATAGGAACAATTTTGAACGAGATTCCAGTTTCTTAGGATTTGCCTCAAGCACATGTGTTAGACAACCACAAATTCTGAAATGAAAACTAGCTTTACCATCACTCCATAATTCCAAAGGTGTTCTAGTAATACTTTTTTATGGGACACAATTCCAAATCTACGTTGTAGCCTATATTGCAAAACCCCAAACGAATCTGGTAAGGGAAGTGTAACTCATCATTGTCCAACAGGGTTCGATTTCTTCTTTATGATACACCATTTTATTGAGGTGTACTAGGTGTTGAGAGTTGGGATACAATTCTATGCTCTATCAAATAGTTTTAGAATGTTAGATCAAAAACCCTCCACCTCGATCAAATTGAAGTGTCTTAATAGTCTATTTAATGCATTTTCAACTTTAGCATTGAAGTTTTTAACTTTTCAAAAGATTCAAACTTATATTGCATTAAATACACATACCCATATCTTGAATAATCATCAGTAAAGGTGATGAATTATTTAAAACCTCCCCTTCATTTGACATTCATTAGATGACAAATGTCTGAATTTACCAGCTCTAGAGGTACTTCGGTCTGGTGACCTTTTCTAGTAAAAGGACTTTTAGTCATTTTGCCTTCAAAGCATGACTCACACATAGGTAAAGAATTTTTTTCTAACTCGCTTAGAAGTCCATTCTTCACCTACCTCTCAATCCTATTGAGATTGATGTGTCCTAATCTTAGGTGCCAAAGTTGGACATTTTCTTTAGAAGAAATGTCTTTTATGTTGAGTTACCGCAGTTTTAAATATATCAGTGTTATGGAAGGATTTATTTGCTAATGGCTTTAGCACATATAAATTGCAGAAATTTATACAATATGATTGTTCAAGTAAACACTTTACAGAAATTAAGTTCCTTTTCAAACCAGGAACTACATATATATTTTCTAGCAAAATATATCTATTCTTTAAAGTTAAGTGGAGACCTCCCACTACCACAGCTGAGACGACGTGTCCAGTTCCAACCCGCATCGTCATCTCTTCAGCTTCTAGTTGCCGTTAGGAACTAATTCCCTAAAATTAAAAAAAAAAAAAAAAACAAATGTGGTTAGTGGCACTCGAATCAGTTATCTAGGCTGAATCATTATTCTCCACTAAACAGGTTTCCAAAACAGGCAAAGCATATTTACTTTGCTTGGCTTTCTTCTTTTCTGCCAAGTATTTGGGACAGTTCCTCTTCCAATGTGTCTCTTGGTTGTAATGGAAATAGATTCCCTTTGCAACCTTGTCTTTCTTGCTATTTTCGACAGCAGCTGGTGGGTTAGCTTTCCCCTTTCCACCTTTCTTTTTCTTCCACTTTTTGGTGCTAGAAGAAGAATGTACAGACTTTTTCTCAGAGGCTGAACCTCTATGGAACTGTTTAGAAGATGAAGTAACATTTGCTTCACTCTTCTGTTCATTGTTTTTTCTTAAGGATTAGAAGGTCTATAGCTCGTAGAGCAAAGTGGTCAGGTTGTAGCCAATCCTATTCATAACAACACTGCTATGGAACTGTAGGAAACTTTCAGATAAAGGTTCCAAAATGAAGCTAACCTGACTGGCTTCATCATTGACTGACCCATTCATCTCCGCCACGTTGAAATAGACCACCATGTTGAGAACATGTTGTCGAACAGATGCCCTTTCTTACATATGAGCATTGAAGACGTGTTTGAGAGTGTCGTGTCTGAGCTATGTGGATGGTTGTCTGAACATTCCCTTCAGGGACTCTATAATCTCACGAGTCGTGAGTATGGGTTCATGCTTCTTGGCCAAGACTTCGAAAAGGATTACCAAGATGTACGCTTGGGCCTTCTTGTTTGCCCGTGTCCATCGCTCGCATGCTTCTCAAACATTTCGAGTAGCATTGAGAGCTGGAATGGGAGGACGGTCCTCCTTGAGGAAAAATGTAGGTAATCGATAATAAGGATTGTGTTGATCATATTTTTCCATAAAGTGTAATTTTTGCCCATTAGTTTATCAACGGCGAGTAAATTAGGTGTAATGGAAATCATATTGAAAAGATTACTGAAACCATACAAATTATTTATTATTAGTCTATTTGCATTAATTCATCAAAGCAACAATCAATTTTAGAAAAATAGTCTAATTTACCCTAAGTGACATCTATTTTACAATGATGTTTCAGTGAAACAGGACAAAAGTTACCATAGGGTGATCATGTATCCCTTCACTGAAATGAGACAATATCAACTAATAGACATAACAACACCTTGTTACTGTCACTATTAATCACCATTCCTGTAAGTGTAACCCCTTATTTTAGGTCCTAAAGTTTCACCCCAATGAGCCAACCGTTAAAAAAATTGATTGGGAGATGAAACTAAAGTAACCCTATCCATTGCTAAAGTTTGAATAAAGCGTCATGCAAAAACACCATATTATAAGGGGATACTCAAAGTGCCACGAGTCCATGTACAAAAATTTACTTCAAACTAATGAGAGAGACCGAAGGATGTGTTGTCACACGTCCCGTACCCACTTACTATAAACACTCTCTCCATTCAGCTTGATATTGACTTATACAAATGCCATTCATAAGGGGACACTTAAGGTGCCTCGAGGCCGAGTATAAATCTCACAGTGTGAACTTTAAGGAAGAAAATTAAATAGGATAAAATGAAGTATCATATACCCCATTTTCCTCCCACTGAGAGTTTTACCTAAGGTTAATTAATTTAGGAAAATCTGACTACTGATTTTAACTAAGTGAATGTTTAATTTGCCCAAAAACAACACTTGCCTTGGATAGTTAAACAATTTTGATTAAGGTCTATTAAAATCTTTAACAAACTTTAATCAAACTTACATGCATGTAACAAATCTATCTAATTCACTTTTCCAAGTAAGTTCCCAAGTAGAGGTGCTACATTTCCGTCAACTTAAATACCTCAGCCTAGACAAAACTCTCCTTAGACAAAAGGTCACTTATAGATACATTTATTACATAGTTCATATTTTATTAAGAATCAATTTAATCCTATTAAACTGATTAAAAGATTAAACTTATGTTTCTAATCTCATTAGAAATGTGATCTTAGGTCTATCTGAATCATGTTTTAAAATAATTTTTTAAAAATGATTTAAACCTAAGGTTTGCTTGCAACTCTGAATTATAGATTTTAATTTCTAATTTTATTTTGTTATAACAATTATAAAGAAATAAAACAAACTAAAATATACATTGCACTTTGATATACTTCAGTAAATTATAACATTTATGCAGTTTTATTTTATTACTAACATATATAACATTTATATAATAAGGTAATGAAATATGCTATAGCATACATCCATACATTCATTCAACCATATATTATAACAATTATAATATAAATGATGCATGGATATGCTATTAATGCATGAATACATATATTATAACATTTATATTATATGATATATGAGCATGCTGTAAAATTAAATCATGCATCTAAAATTATAATATTTACAATATGATGAATGAAATTAAATGCATAACCTATGGTGGGATTTTTATAGTATGACATACTATATGGCATATAATAATATAAATAAATATCATACATCAAATGTATACTAAATAAACAGAAATTATTGGACCGAGATTGAACACTAAACAAATTAAGTAAATTAATATAACTCATATATTAATTTAATTAACCTGAGAATCTAACTATTATAATAATATTACCCATCTGGTTTGAAACAAGGGATCAAGCCTTGAACTGCTCAAACAGGCCAGGAACCGGTCCAGATGAACCCAAATCACTTAAGCCAGAGAACCCACGAACCGAACTAGACCAGCAGACCACGAACCACATGCGAATCGAAGCTAAACCGCGTGAAAACTCCGTCTTGGAGCGTCGCGACGTCGTGCCCTACCGTCGCGACGTCGTGCCCTACCGTCGCGACGCTACAAAGTCTTCCTTCGTTTGTCACATCGTAGCGTCGTGATACTACAGCATAGCGTCACGACGCGTCCACTATACAGTTTTGAACAAGTTCAAAACTCCACCGTTTTTCGTCTCGTTTTCTCCAGAATTCGGGTGGACTTCAAAATACAAGCTTGATGGCTATTTTATGCCCCAAAACATGGGCCTTTACAATACAAAATTTGTAAATCAAATTAATAAACAAAGTGCCAATCCCAAAACATCCAATAATTTTAAACAAAACACATTCTTAAACAATCATCACATGAAAATTATAGAATATTAAATTCCACCAGAAATTGTAAAATTAATTTCGAAATTTTGGAAAAATTTGGGCCAAAACTCCCACTCTGATGCCAACTGAAAGAAATCTATGAAGGGACCATTAAGCGGAAGATAGGATTGGACCCAAACCCAAAACTTACAGAATGAATTTTACAATAAAAAAAAGAACAAAATTATGCATTTAACAGAAATTACAACATGCAAGTATGAGATTCAAATAATAATTAAAATAGGGTTCAAAACCCTTATCTTCGAAGAATGAATTTTCACTAAAAAAAAAAAATACTTCGAACAATGGGACAACACCACAATGGCGTATGCGGTATTCTCTAGATGAGAATTCAAAAGGGTTTGGAGCTATAGCTATTTTGGATTTGTGAGAGGGAAAGGAGATTGAGAGAGGAGGGATGATAGATCAAGCAGAAACATGAATTAAGACATTCGTTTTTCTTAGGAAAAAGAAGAACGAAGATAGGCCATTCGGTCTTACACGTTGTGGAGAGAATAATGGGGAGGGAGTTACAACTCCCTCCATAAAAATTGTTAATTAATTTTTTTTTTTTTTTGTTAACATATTAAAATTAATAAAATTAGTTTTAATAATAAACTTTAATATATATGTGATAACTACTTTATCATATAATATATATTAGACAATATGTTATATTAAATATAACATATAACCTATAGTTCAATATTATATCCAATACAATATAACCTATAGTCTAATTCTCTCAACAACGACATTTAATATAAATCCCATTTATATTATATTTAATTATATGGATCCAATTCACATAATTAATATTTGAATCATATTCAAATATTTAATTTCTCTCAATTAAGTTACTTAATATTACAATGTATCAAATATGTTATAGTAATTATATCATATATAATTAATTCCCTCAATAATTTGAAAAATTCAAATTAATCCAAAAACTGATTCTCATTAAATCCTGTTGAGCTACCGAGGGGATCTCATGGACCTATAGCTTGAACCTCAAACAGTACATGAATAATTAATTAAATTCTTTAATTAAATTATTCACTATCTGTTAACTATCAGACACTCCATTAAAGATCGACAACTGCACTCTTTACACTATAGATATATTTCTGTGTACACTGGATATAGTCAATCAACAATATAATGACCCTTCACAAATTGCTTGTAAGTATAGTTGAACCAAAATTACCGTTTTGCCCCTGTAGTTACATCTAACTCCTTAAGTACTACTGATCCCTCTAATGAATAATAAATCATAGTCCAACTATGATTAAACCGCTCTCGGACTAGGAGAGGGTGTGGCACCACATTGTTTAAGCCCCAAAATCAGATCTTAAGGGAGCAATTTATCTACTTGCCTCGGCATTGGCGAAGGAGTGAATTCCTTCTTATGTAGCTGTGTTCCTAGCTCCCTAATCAGACAAATCCTCGATATAGTAGGCTTGTTGAGTCGATGATCTGGCCACTTTCACCCATACAAAACAAAGGATCGACTTCATAAGCAATAGTTCACAACTCATTCAGGATTCAAGTCATGTTACCTATGGTCATTCTGGTGAAATATAAGTCTCCATTATGAACGCGTTATATAATGAGATTAAATATTTTATGGTCTGATCTTATACAAACTTCTTTGTATAAAATATCCTCGCTCACATGTCTCCACATGAATGATCAAGATCAAATCATTTGTAGCATATTACAATAATTGTAACATCTACAAAGCGGGTCATACTCATAGTGTCACCAGGATAAAGTAGCCAGCCTTATCCATCTACTACAGACCATTTAGGTTGTCGCTTAAACATGATCTACCCGTATGTCTCTACATACATGTTTAAGCTACAAGATAACCTTGAATGTTAGTTTATTGGTTTGTGGTTAACGCAACTAATTTTGAAATAAAACACCATACATTTTATCACATAAGTAAAATGTATGTACAATACAATTACAAACTATAGAACCCTACGAGATTTAGTGCATTAATACCAACACCTTACAACTTCAATCTTATTAAAGTAGTAAATCTAAGGTGCCAAAATTAGAAAACGTCATTTTGCAATCCAACATTCCAAATGCAGAATAAAAGCCACATTTTCTCTAATTTTGATTTAAAATTGAAAATCAAAGACACAACTTGGATCTGATACCAATTGTGGTGGAACGAAGTCATGCGCAGTGGAAGCGATAAAGGATCTAAAGTACTCTAATTATGTTTAATTTCAAAAGATAATCATGCAATTAAACATAAAATAAAAGGGATAGAGAGTATACATTGTAGCCCAAATTGATTCTCAAATCCGCTTCAATCTCCTCACCAACGGTATATAGACCACCACGAGAGTCTTCTCAACTATTCCTCGGCCTTAAAATAGAATGGTGGGATTCGGTGATTGACTAATTTTGAGAGGAAAAGAGCACAAAATTGAGAGAGAATTAGGTTAATATTTTTCTCAAAAATCTCATAAAAGTCCACTTTACCAAGAAGATTAAACATATTAGAACTCTTCTATTTATAGGTCAAATCACACAAATCATGCAAATTTAATATAATAAGAATTTGACACTCAAGTTCCACTAACTCAAAGTGGGCTTAATGTCTTAAAGTGGGATTGACACCTAGCAATCCAAAATTAGGATTTTTCCACTAAAAAATGTTGGATTTTTCCACTAACTTGGTAAAAGATCAATTCTTTGACTCTCAAAGTCTAAAGTAAAAAATTTGACTTTTTAACTTTAAATGTAAAAGTCAAAATTTTGACTTTTATCAAATTTTGACCTAGTCAACAATGCTATTGATTAGTGTTTTCAAATGGGATTGACACCTAGCAATCCAAAATCAGGATTTTTCCACTAAAAAAATGTTTGATTTTTCAACTAACTTGGTCAAAGGTCAATTCTTCGACTCTCAAAGTCCAAAGTCCACATTTTTGCCTTTTGCTTTATAATGTCAAAAGTCAACATTTTGACTTTTATCAAATTTTGACCTAGTCAATAATTTTGACTTTAATCCAATTTTGACCAATTCCATTTAATTTCAAAATCAATTCTAATAATTAATTAAAATTACATTCATATTAAATAATTAATTAAAAATTTTAATTAATTTAATTTAATATTAAATCTAACACTAGTTCCAATCAATATGAATTTCTATTCATAGTTCTTATATTTATATCTTATTTAAACATCTTTCTCTCTCTTTTTATGTTTAATTCACAATTAAATATTAGGTTAAATATATCAAATATATTTAACACTTTACTCCAAAATTGCATTCGAACACTTCAAATTCGTTTATCATACTATTCTAAAGTTTTAGTCTGATATGAGCCAGTAGGGGGACCTCATGGACCTACAAATCATGGGTTCCAACGATCCGAGATTAACCAGCTAAACTTTTTAACCCAATTAACCAACATTCATTAGCTATCGGGTCACTCCACTAAAGCCCAATAGTTGAACTCCCCTCACTGTAGATGTATTTCTGTCCACTCGATATACCCATAATCAGTAAGTCAACCCTTCACGGGTTGTTCGTAATAACGGCTGAGTAAAAAGCTATTTTACCCCCGAGATTACATCTTGTTCCTTAAGTCCACTGATCCTCTAATGAATAATTGGTTTGTGATCCAATCACTAAGTCGAGTCCCTCTCGGGCCAATGAGAAGTTGGAACCCCTTGTTTAAGACCCAGAGTCAGTATTTAAGGGAACAATCTCTCTACTATCCCTAAAAGCGAGTAGGAGTGAATTCCGTCTTGCACCCTATGTTCCCAGCTATCAACCCCGGTATTACCTTTGAAATGGGAGGCTTATTGAACCAACGCTGTTGAGCCAACCCTCACCCATGCAAATCTAAGGATAATCCCAAATAAACAGGAGTTCATAGTAAGCTCAGGATTAATGGCCAGTTACCTAGGTCATCACCTTGAAATAGTTAGTCTTATACAGTAAACAACGATATAAAATAAGAGTGACTTATTTCTTGGTTTGATCTTATACAAACTCTTTGTACAGGATGCCTCTACTCGCATGTCTCCACATTAACGATTCAGGATCACATCGTTTGTATTGAATACAAAATGAGCTGCATCCAATAGTGTTCCTCAAGATAAGGTACCCAACCTTATCCGTATACTATAGACCATTTTGACTACCTATTCGAACTTGATCTACTTTTATTTCGTTACATAAAGTCCAAGTATTTATGTAATAGTCATGGATCTTAGTTTATTATATTTAGGTTCTCTCTAAAACAAAATGATCAATTAGTAACAACTTTATTAATAACAGAATAAGTTTATTGTTTACAAACCATGAGTTTTAAGACATAAAACCCAACAAATTGAAGGAATGAAATTTATCGCAGAAGTGTATGAACGTCGCAACATTGACAATATATTTTGAAAACAACCAAAAATAGAGAAGTAAACATACAGATTTACACGATAAACAATTACACTTAAAGAATGCTTTTACTAGAAAGGAAAAGGAAGAGAAAACTCAGCCTTGTAAATCACTTCTCGTCATGTATTTTCTTGCACAGTACCACTCTATGACCTTGCTATTCTCTGACAAGGACTAAAATCATGGAATTTCTATTGAGTTTTTGGGGAGAAATGTAAATTGGCACAGAGAATTTCTATGTTTTCATAAAAACACTAATAAGAAAGATAAGGGTTTGAGTTATGATAACTCCCTCCCACGTACAAAAACTTAACTCCCCTGTAATGTAGAGTTGAGGTTTTAATTAATATTATATAAATGTAATATTATTAATATATGATTAATTCATTAATTAATTAACCATATATTATGCATTTTAATCATATTTAAAATGCAACTCTCTCTTATAACCTCTAGTTTTCATATGAATCTCATTCACATTAATTTTTAACCCATAGTTTTTATATGAATTCTCATTCATCTAAATAATATTTGAATCTTATTTAAATATATATACCTCATATAATATATAATTTTAACTATAAGTCATATTTATAATTAACTATATATTATAATGTAACAATACATTATGCTTTATATTAATCATATTAATATAATTAATACGTTTAATTCCCTTAAATAATTTGAATAATTCAAAATTATTCCAAAAACAATTATTCCTTGTTATATCCTTAGTGAATAAGCAAGGAGTTCTTATAGTCCTACAGATTAGAAACTTTAATGATACGAGATTAATTAATTAAACTTTTTTGTAAATTAAGTCAACCTACGGCTGCACTTTTCGCACTGTGTCGCTAAGACATTTTTTTTTTTTTTTTGTTAATTCGGTCATATTTGGTTACCATCACCAACAATCATTTAAGTTGTTTAGAAAAGTTCTGTAGGTATGAACAAGTTTTAGACTTTTTCAAACTCAATTAAAGAGTCTTAGATTAGTCTTTAACACTTGGAAGTTTGATGTTTGTAGTTATGGACTCTTTTAAATTGTTCGAATAAAGCTTATGTGGTAAATATTTGTTCAAATCTAATTTGGTGAGTATAATTCTTCTTAAAACTCTTATTTATTCTTAAGTGTTTGATAAGATAAAGTGTTAACTTCAATAATAGTATATGCTTGAACTACTTTTTAATTCAAAGTTGGCTAGACTTCAAATAATTTCACTGATAACATGTGTTTGGGATTATGAAGGAAAAGACAACGAAAGTGGCATGATGTTGGATTGTACCAGCATACAGTGGAAGTGACGAGGATCGATAAGCACTCTAATTGATTAATTTTGGCAAAAACGAAAACATGTTATCGCAGAAAATAATGGATTTCAAGACATACCTTTGAAGAACCTTTGAAATCTCAATTTTCAGCTGCAAATTCTTCCAAATCTTTGTGTAGACCACCACAAGATCTTCCCTACTCTTCTCTTGGTACTCTGGATTGAGTTGTGTGATTCAACATAAGCTGGAATCAAGAAAACTTGAAGAATACTCACAACAGCAACCCACAGGAAGAATACCTTCTTCAAACGAATACCTTCTTCACACGAATTTTCAACTAAAATTCTATCGGTCGCATCCTCTCAAATTTACTCCAATCTCTTCAATATATTGCAGACCATCATACAATGTGAATAGCTATATGAGATGCAGCTCATGCTTAGCGTAATTGAAGCTTGAAGATAATGGGTTTAGTGTGAGCTACTTGAAGATGAAGATGGATAAACCCATTTTTTCATTTGTGTAATTTTCTATTTCCAAAATCCAAAATTTGATTATAAAACCATTTTTTATTCAAAAATAAAAATTTATTTAAACAATTTAAATAATTCTAATTAATTTAATATCCAATATTAAATTAATTGTACACAAATCCATCTTCATATATTCAAATCATATTTAAATATAAATTCTCTAATTCCGTTTAATTCTAATTTGAACATTTCAAATTAACTTATCACGCTACTTTAGAGCTAATCCATTTCCGAGCTAGTAAGGGGACTTCGTGGACCTACAGATCATGGGCTCCAATGATCCGAGATTAATTGGCTAAACTCATTAGACCGAATTAACCTCCATTTGTCAACTAATGGGTCACTCCACTAAAGCCCATAATTGAACTCTCCTCACTATAGATATATTATGTTCACTCGATATAACCATGATTAGTAAGTTAACCCTTCATAGGTTGTTCGTAATAACAGCTGGGTCGAATCTCTATTTTAACTCCAAAATTACCTCTTGTTCTTTAAGTCCCACTAATCCCCTTATGAATAATTGTTTTGTGATCTAATCAACAAAACCAAGTCCCTCTCGGGTCAGTAGAGGGCAGGGCCTCTTATTAAAGACCTAGAATCAACACTTAAGGAAACAACCTCTCTATTATCCCTAAAAGTAGGTAGGAATGAATTTCATCTTGCACCCTATGTCCCCAACTATCTATTCGGTCTTACCCATTAAATGGGAGGTTATTGAACTAACCTTCGCCTATGCAAATCTAAAGAAAATTTCAAATAAATAGGAGTTTATAGTTAGCTCAGGTTTAGGTCAAGTTACCTAGGTCATCGCTTTGAAATAGTCAGTCTTTAACAGTAAACAGTATTGTAAAGTAAGAGTGACTGATTTCGTGGTTTGATCCTCTACAAACTCTTTTGCACAAGGACACCCCCACTCCTCGTGTCTCAACATGAACGAATTAGGATCACTTCGTTTGTAGCACTTTACAACTCTTTGTAACAACTACAGAGCAGACCACATCCAATAGTGTTATCAGAATAAGATACTCAACCTTATTCATATACTATAGATCATTTTGACTATTTACTCGAACTTGATCCACTTTTATGTCTCCACATAAAGTTCAAGTACTCCTCTATTAGTCAAGGGACTTTTAGGTTTATTGGATTTCTATTAAGCAAAACATCTATTCAATAACACCTTACTGAACTTTCAGAATAAATTTCATTTAAATACCACGAGTTTTAGGACATAAAATCCAACACATGAGTAATCGTTCTGTCATACGTACTAAAAGTAATCATTCAAAATATATCATTGCACTTATGTTTTTAGATTGGTTTTGAGATTGAAAGTCACATTTAGGCATTTTTAAGTTCTATTGAGAGGTAAAATGTTAATTATCACTTAACTTAAGAAGATGGACATGAGGCCGAAACTCCCATTTTCTCACCTTTTAAGTTATTTATAGTTTGTTTTAATCAAAATGACATTTAGGAATTATTTAGATTGTTTTGGGAGTCAATAAATCTCTTGGGCACTTTTTAGGAACTTTTTAAGTTATTTTGTGTAGCACCCCGAATTTTCATTATTCAAATTCGATAATTTAGTAAAATTCAAAGACAATTTTGTTAATTTTAAATTTTAGTTCTGATTAAAGGAAGGATTTGAAATTATGTCACATGAATTTAATTTGGAATTATTGTTGAGAATTAAATTCAGTTGGAAGGGAAATAGTTAATTTTCTTGAATTGGAAGTTGTTAGGGAAAAAGATTTAGTAACGTAAAATAAAATAAAGTAAATATTTTATTTTATTTTATATTATTTATGTTTTATTTATTTACTATTTTTTTCTTCTTCATCTCTTCCCCTCCCTCGCACGCGCTATTTTCTTCTACGCGCCCTAGCCACCGTCCGCGCCCACCGCCCTTTGTTCTCCCCGGCACCCTGTTTGCGCCGCCATGCCAAACACCCCTCCCTTGCCGTCAGATCTGAGTCAGCCACGCCTCCAACCACCGTCAGCCTTCGACGACTTATCCATCCCACGCGCCGCTTGCCATTCGCGTTCCAAAGCCGCCGTTGTCGTCCGCCCGTCGTAGCTCGTCGAGCCCCAGCGCCGTTCACCTCCAGCCAGTGCCCCGCCGCCTCTCCCTACATCGCAGCGTTTGAGCTGCGCCACGCCCTCCATTGTGTGTCGCCGTTTGTCCAGAACTGGTCTGCGTCGTCACCGGTTCCCTCCTCTAGTCGTCCGCCGATGCTGGTCGTCACTTGAGCCAGCCGGCTGTACTCGTCGGAAGCACTGCCCAGCCGCCGTTGGGGGGTTTTGTTACTTGATCTGTTGTTGGGTAGGTTTTTCTTAGAGTGTCCATTGAATTGGTGTAAGTTTTGGTGCTAAGATTTAATCTGCCTTTATTTTATTTTGGACTCCTAGCCTTCGTCCATTGAAAGTAGAATTTGATTGAAAAAAGATTTTGGAGATTGGAATCTTGGGAACTTTTGTTGAGCAGGCTTTCTTGGGTAAGCTGATTTGTGATAGTTGAGTTAAATTTCGTATGTTTAGATTATGGCTTCAAAGGTTGAAATTTAATATCGTATTTTGTGTTAAGGAAATTGAATTCAAAGATTTGTTGTTGGAGGCTATTTGCTTGGTTTAATATTTGAATTTAGCTTGAGGTAAGTAATCTTACTACTAGAATTGCCTATGTGTCAGATGAAAGTTTAAGTTTTATTAAGGTTATGAGGTTATTTGTTTAGATTGATGTTTATGTAAGACTTCATTAGAGATCTCGAGGTACGTATGAAAGATGTTTGAATGCTAGCGTGATTACTATATTTTTGTTATATGATGTTCTGTGTGACTTATGAGTACGACACAACCCTCATTACCCCAAGTTTTCATTATTTAAATCCTGTAATTTTTTAAAATTCAAAGGAAATTTTGTTAATTTCAAATTTTAATTTTGATTAAAGATAGGATGTGAAATTATATCACATAAATTTAATTTGGAGTTATTATCGAGAATTAAATTTAGTTGGAAGGGAAATAGTTAATTTTTTGAATTGCAAATTGTTGGGAAAAAGGATTTAGTAACATAAAATAAAATAAAATAAATAGTTAATCTTTTTGGGTACTTGGTAGATGATCCGACATTCAAAAATTGTTGGGGCGTGGACAGGAAAGGGATGCACTTCAAATACTTAGGTATTTCTTTAAAATTAAATTTAAAAATATGTTCATACATGCATGTATATTATGTTATTATGTGTGGCTACCAATCATGCATATAATGCATTAATTATATGTTTGTGTTGTAATATGTCGTGGCTATCCTATAGTTATGATAGCCTATTCATGTATATAGTACATTTTTAGAAACTGATTAGGTATAGAGTATAGGGACACTGAAAGTCATGGAACTAGGTTGTTTTGAGAATCAAAGTGTCACTTATATACTTTCTAGAAACTATCTAGGTTTGTTTTTAAAGCCAACATGATATTTAGGCATTTTTAGGTTATTTTTTAAAATTTATAGTTGGTTTTGATAATTAAATTGACTCTTATGAACTATTTCTGTTGTTTGGAAGTCAAATTGTCTCTTTGAAACTTTTTAGGTCTATTTATATTAGTTTGAGAGTGAAAGTGTCAGTTAGACATTTTTTAGGTAGCATTAAAGTTTGGTTGGAGAGTGAAAATTGCACTTAAACATTTTTAGGTTGTATTGAGAATCAAAAGAGGACTTATAAACTTCTTCTAAACTTTATAGATTGTTTTGATAATCAAATTGACTCTTATGAACTATTTAGGTTGTTTTGGAAGTCAAATTATCTCTTGGAAACTTTTTAGGTCTTTTTGTGTTCCTTTGAGAGTGAAAGTATTATTTAGACACATTTTATATAGTATTTAGGTTTGGTTGGAGAGTGAAAGTTGCACTTAAGAATTTTTAAGTTGTTTTGAGAATTAAAAAGGTGATTTACAAACTTTTTTGAAACTTTATAGTTTGTTTTGATAACCAACTTGACTCTTATGAATTATTTAGGTTGTTTTGGAAGTCAAATTGTCATTTGAAAACTTTTTAGGTCTTTTTATGTTGGTTAGAGAGTGAAAGTGTCCCTTAGACACTTTTTATGTAGAGAAACCAATATGTTTGTACCTTATTCTTTTGGACAACTTGCACTTTAACATGTACGTTTTGGACAATTTTATAGGTTTCGACTCGGTTTAGAGCATATAGGCTTAAAAATCATGCAATTAGGTCCAAGTCTTTAAAGTACACTTGGTACTTTTTAAATTTTGTTTATTTTTATTAGGACATGCACTTTAATATGCACATTTTGGACATTATTTATAGGTTTCAGATGGGTATATAGTGTACGAGACTTGAAAGTTATGCAAATGAATTTGTTTCATTAATTTTGATACATGATTCATTTCAAATAAGTACGATTGAGCATATTGTACTTAATGGATTTTAATATTCGTTTCAAGTCTTTATATTTTGAAGATGACATAAATGACCTTTTTTGTGAAGACCACAAGGCCAAACGAAGTATTTTTTGTGTATTTAATATTTATTTGTCCATTTTGTAGAGTCGAAATGAAAAATAATAGCTTTGGAAACAAACAAACTAATAACTAAAGAATTCTTGTTCGGTTGATATATTTAGGTTGACTTAAGGGTTGAATACATTTTCTTTTCAAAATGTGTTGTTATGATATTGAATATATTTTGTTATAGGGAATTGAATTATTATTTTTTAAATATTGATCCCAAAGCATATAATATTTTTTTGTTTAAAATAAGTTTTTGTCCACGTATCATGTGTGACAAAAATGTTGTTTCCATCCATTAAGATTTTTATGTAGGTAGATTCTCATTTCTACTGACACATCATGCGTGGATAGAAATTGAGTGAGTTGCGTTGGCACAAATGCAATTTTTGTCCATGAAAGTTGTGTGGGCAAAAAGTATTTTCTGTCGACGTTAATCGCATGGGCAGAAAGGCTTTTCTACCCACGCGTGTACTTGATGGGTATTTCGGTCGATGCAATGTCAAAATCCATGAGCAGAAGCTCTGCCAACGGACTTTTGCTCATGCTATCTGCCCATACAAAAAATATTGGCAGAGACTTTGCCTATACTTTTTTAAAGATCTACCCACATTTTCTTACATCGATAAGACAAAAATTCTTGTTGTGTCATATTCGTGTCTTGTATCCGTATCTATGCTTCTTAAGGGACGATTAAAAGGGAGGGGTGTGATATGAAAAGAAAAAAATCAGAAAAAGATGAAGATATGTGATTTTTTTAAAAGAAAAAAACGGGTTTCGATTTTCCGATTCAAAATGATAAAACTTATATTAAATCTCTCGAAACTTTAAATATCAATATTTAATTACACAAAAACTAAATAATATTGAGAGCATTTTAAGATAAAAGAAAGTCATCGATACATGCAGTGAGTACTTTTTTGTTAGAATTCTAAAAGAACTCCATTTTTTGCCAAACGGCCAAATTGAACCTAAAATGATGCTATGTAGTTCTATTTCCCAAACTCAAAATGTTCCATATTTTAAAGGATGCACTAATATTCAATTGGTTAATGTCATTTGTGATATTTTTTTAAAAGAAATAATGAAAGATGGCTCTTTGTCATTGTCAGAGTGCGACTAAGAGCATGTTAATTATCTATGCTACCCTTCGTTCGCCATGAATGAAGATTTAGAATGGAAAACAAGAGAACAAAACATGGAAAAGAACATGAACGTCAAAGGAAGAGATGGAGTAAGAGTTCTAGTGTATGAAAGATTAATTGAAAAAGAGTATGAGCACCGGAATGCTAGCATGCCGGATGACTTTAATTTCGCATTTATTAAAATTGCAAAAGACCATATAGGTAACCGTTCACGTGCTTCGAGAGTGATAAAGATTATTTTAAAAGTTACGGCCAAGGGTGTTACTGTTGCAAAATTAAAGCAATGCGAAAAAGCCACAAAATTGTTCCATCATTTTCAAATGTCGAGACATTTTTTCCTTTTGTACGTAATCTCTAGCAAATTTTGAAGCCATGCAACACGTGACTTTATCATACTTCCTGGTCCTGATATTTTGTTTTTTCTGTTTTTGTTTTTGGTTTTTTGTATTTTGTTTTTTTTGGACGTAAAGAAATGGTGTTCGTGAAGTGGATTCACTAATCACTAGTATCTTATCAATATTAGCAAGTGAATATTGAAGGGTTGAGATCCAATATAAAGATTTTTTTAGAAGAATTCTTTAGATGCAACTTAAACTATATCTATGTTTACATAATTCTGTCCATCATAAAGGGAAAAAAAAATATTTTTTTACTTATATTTTTTAAAAAAATTTGTCACGTGAAAATTATTTGTAATTGAACACTTAGATGAGTTGAACAAAAATGGTGCGACTAAGTTGCATCCGTCTTTTCATGCTTCTTTTTTCCATTTCTCGATACATTTTGCGGGATAAATTATTATTCTTCTTAGATAAAGAAACCTTTTCATAACATTTTATTATTCATTTAGTTCTAAACTTTTTTAGATTAGATATCTATTTAGTCTCAAATTTTCAAAGGTTATGGTTGTTAAGTTTTTTAATTTTGTGTCAAATAAATTTTTAAAATTTCAATTTTGTGTCTAATTTTTAAAGTTTTCAAACGTGTATAAAATTTACTAAAAACATTTAAAGTCTAAAAATCTTTGAGACATATACAAATTTAAAGTTTAAGGAATAAAGTAATAATTTACCATTCTAAAAATTATATAGAAGTGTAAACAATTATCTCAATAAGCATAAAATAACGTTCACTTTCATTTGAATTTAAGAGTATAGAGAACTTACCATTTTGCTTTTAATATAACAATGGTGAGGGTGGGGGATTGAACCTTCGACCTCTTGTAGAGATGATAATCGGTTCGATTTTTTCGATTTTGGGGCTAACCAAGAACCAAATTAAACCAAATGGTTTTACAAAGAATGGATCCAAATCAATGTTCAACAAAGAACCTAACCAATGGATTGGATTTATCTGGATCAGTTTATTATTGGTTTGGTTATTGATTTTTGACATTTTATTTTTCTTTCAAATTTTATTTTTATTTATATTTTGTGTTTGAATTGATCCTTTTATGCTAATTTAAAAAATAAAATTGGGTCTTTCTTATTTATAAATTGAAATTTGACATTTTTATTTTTCTTTGGAACTTGTCTAAATTAAGAACATACATGCTCCATAATAATTGGTCATTTTCTTAATAATAAATATATATGTGCACCAAAATAATTAAAATACTAAAAGATACCTATTTAAGAGTATGTATATACCATTGGTTCATTCGATTTTGATTTTTTTTTCCTAATAAAGAACTGATCCGAACCAATACTTTTTAATTCTTCCCAAATACAAACTAAAATGTCCAATTGTATATTAAAAATTAAATCAAACCATTGGATCGGTTTGGATTGTGGTATGGATCGATTTGGATTTTAAGTTTTTCGGTTTGTTGTTGCACCTAACCTCTTGGATCAGAGCACTTGTCAATATCACTTAGCTAAGCTTATTTTGGTGGTAGAGAACTTATCAATTTTTAGTGGTTCTGGATCTTTTAGGAAAAAACTTTTAGTGCTACACTATTATATACTTCTTCCATTCAGTATCTAATATGTCATTAGATAATATATTATTTTATTTCATGAGCCTCATATAATTATTAAATACTTATTTTATAGTAATATGTCATTAGATAATATATGTTTAAGAAAATTTCTATCACAACCAACCATTTTCATATAAATGACAATATTTCATCAATTAAACTTAATCAATTAAAATTTAAATTTTATCATAAAAATTCTGTCATACACAAGCACATGTCTTCCAACTAATATAATATAAATAATAAATATATTAAACTTAAATAGAAAATATAACTTATTAATTTAAATATATATATTTTTTAATTTTCTATTTTTATAATTTTTCTAGAACATCACTATCGGACCTTTAATATTAATATTGTTGTTTTCAAAACTTATTAGAGAAATATTGTTGTTTTGAAACTTATTAGAGAAATACTGTTGTTTTGGGAATCCGAGGCTAGAGGTCGAACGTTGAGAACTCGACTAATGTGGAGGTCGAACGTTGAGAACTCGACGAACAAAGAAGAACTTGGAAACAATACATAAGCCGAAACTTCAACCATCGAAAAGGGAAATCTCGTGAATCTCGTGAATCTCGCTTAGGTTGTTGAAGGTTGAAGTTTCGACACATATCTACCCTCGAGATTGCAGGTTTATTACTTTTCTTTTTCCCTCATAGAGGAAATAAAGTAATGAGATGGTATACTATATGTATCTGTGTACTCGAGCTGCTTCTAACAACCTATGCATTTTGTTATCATTTCGAATTAGACGGAGGCTTGTGGGATTGACGTGAGGGGGTGGGGATGACTATATTTCTGGGAGCGAACTCTAGGCGAATATGAAGTGCATGGATACAAGTTATGTCTTGGAATGAAAACAATTCCGAATTAGCTTTGTCTACGAACAAAAAAGTAGATCCATAATAAAAAAAAGTGTTTGTGATTGTTCCAAAAGAAATGAAAGCTAGTAATCATTAATGAAAAAAATAACAACAATAACAGAGAGAGCGAGATATTGAGAGAGAGCGAGATCTTAGGAGAGAACGAGAGCGCGAGAGCGAGATCGAGAGCGAGAGCACGAGCGCGAGAGCGAGATCTAGATCGAGAGAGCGAGATCTTAGGAGAGAGCGATACTGAAGAGCGAGATCTTAGGAGAGAGCGAGAGTGAGAGAGCAAGATCTTAGGAGAGAGCGAGAGTCTTTCACTTTATTTGAACTTTCCATAGAAATATATATTAAAAAAAGAGAAAAAAGAGCTAATAATCATATTATAATTGAATAATCATTTGAATATAATTGAACATATTAGATTATTATACTATAATTGAATAATCATTAGACAACAAATTGAATATATTAGATTATTATACTATAATTGAATAATCATTAGACAATAAATTGAATATATTAGATTATTATACTATAGTTGAATAATCATTAGACAACAAATTGAATATATTAGATTATTATACTATAATGTAAAACTTATTGATTTACAAAAAAAAAAATGAATATACAGTAGATTATTATAAAAAAAATGAATATACAATAATTATAAATAAAAAAATTAATATACATTAAAATGAATATATAATAAAAAATTATTTAATTATTCATTCCTTAACCATATCTGGAGACCCGGTCTTTAGATTAACGAAGGACACTTCCTTCGATTTATTCCTAACTGGTTACAAAATCCAAATCGTTTATCGAAGTAGCTGGTTCTGTCCAATCATCTCGTGTGATAACGGAAACTTTCGGGGTCAGTTTATGTTATCGTGTCGGGTGTCAGGTTTTCAAATTTCAAAAGTTCAACCAAAGCAATTTGAGATATCAAAGAAATAAATCGAAGCTAGTCTAAGTTTTTTTGACAACATAGTAGAGCAATGGACTTACCACATGATTGGAGGAATTCAGATAGGCCGTGGATGACGACAACGAACTATCAGAAAGTGCGATTAAATGGGGTCCTCAAAAGGAAGCTCGAATGTTGCCTATAAATGCTCTTGCTCAGAATAACATTCCTCAAATGACATGAACTATTCGAGAAAGAAGACAGAAATAAGGATGCATTGGAGCATCAAGATAAAACCTAGGACCTATTTGATCCGATGTTTTTGTCGACAGTCGCATTTCATCGATCATATGTTGATATCGGCGAGATCGTACCTACTGGGAGAAATATCTTGCAGACGTCGGAGGCAGGATTTTATTAGTTGGACTGCCATCTGATCCACAGTCTGTGGTCGAGAGATTGGGAGGCTTCCGAGACGCTACATTCCATATGTCTGTTGAAGAGTGCACTATCACTTCTACAAGAAATAGAAGTTGTTGTTAGGGTTACTATTGATGGTGAGTCGGTTACCGGAGTAATGTACGAATGACTAGTTTAGAAGTACAAGTTAGTTGGGCCCTCATACTTTTTGCAAACTATGGGTTTGGGAGCGATTTCCAAACAAATGGCTCCACAAGCCTTACATCATGTTAATGATGCTCATGTTAGTTGGACGAGCCTACGGTTCTCGGTTATGTTGTTTTAATTCAATTTAAATTTTATATCACTGATCTAATTAATTTAAAATTCTAAATTATCAATTAAAAATTTAGGTGGAGAGACCTAAATTTGTGTGACTAGGGCAGCCACACATGTAGTCAACCAGTATAGATACATGTTTGATTCTTTAACTGCTGAACAGGTACATTAACACTAATACTAATTGATTATTTTATTCATTTTTCTTAGTTTTGTCATTTAATATCTCTCTATTATAATATTTGTGTTTATCTGTTTCAGGTATTTGGAGCCGTACAAAATTTATTGGCATTACTGTTGCCTAATTTTTGTAACGATATGTCAAAACAAATGAGCGGACGATTGAGTCTCCCTCATATATTTTTCACATGTGAGTGGCATCTCTTGACGGGTGTGAGACAATTCGGTTTTCAGCAGGAATATCCCATCGCCTTGTAATACTAGAACCCGTCTGCTTGATATTGACCTAAGGACTGAGATTGGTCTCGAAAAAGATTGCAATTTTGGTAGTGCTGATAGGCACTATCGTGCAACGGTTTATTGTATGTGGGTTTCTCATTGAACAATTTGACACAGATGGTCACTCCAGAATATAGTATCATTAGTATAATAATTATCACAAGGCGCTCGTCACTCGTCGGGCAGCTCTGTGGGTCATCTGTAAATGATATGAATATTTCTAATTTTTTATTAATAAATTTTATTTTAAATATTGTCTAAATCGTTTATTTAATTCACAGAGACAACAACAGTAGACTTCGTGAGGTTGCGAAGATCTGAACCAGGTTCTTGCTATATGTAGTGACAACCAAAGCTATATGGAGGAAATTCATTATATGTACGATATACCTATTGTTCCTCCACCAGCTCCTAGACGTAGAGGACCTGTTCGGGAAGAGGATGAGTTTGATGAGGTTGCACATAATGTGGAAGAGTTGCTCCCTATGACGCAGACGCAGAGTCAAACTGATTATGTTAGTCCGATGATGATGATGCCAGCATTTGGTTCAGGACATTATGACTCAGAGGCTGGTCCTTCGTTTTCATACGTGCATGGACATGGTCGGGGTCGTGGAAAGCATAATGAATATTTATATTATGAAGCACCTGCAGAGGTACCAGAGCAACATCAAGAAGAACCCAAGCAATCTCAAGTTCGAAGTCGACGACGACAACCAGCTCGAAATCGACGACGTCCGCCTTGTAGGACACATTGATTTTTGTAATTATTTTTATATAAATGAGATATTTAATTTACATTTTTTTTATGAGTTATTATTATTTTTAATTTATTCTTTTTAGAGTTTAAATAAAATAATAAATATTTTTAGAATTTTTTTTATAAAATGGAAAATTTAAAAAAAAAAAAGAAGAAAGGATTAGAAAGAAGAAGGTGGAATGTGTAATAATTAAAAAGAAAAAAAGGGAAATTTGTACGGTATTCTCGCTCTCGCTCTCGCTCAAAATCCCGCTCTCTCAAACTCTTTCTCTCTCACACTCTCGTTGTCTCTCATAATCTCGCTCTCGAATTTGATTAACTCGTTAGCGACAAAAAGAAGGAGATTCATTAGCTCGTTATTTAGTCAGACAGAATCCGTTTGAAAACAACAATATTTTCCTAAAAAGAAAAGGAAGGTCGAGGGTTCAAAATTCAACCTATCTAGGTCGAATTTTCAACCCTCGACTTATTTAAAACAACAATATTTTTACAAATAGTTTGAAAACAACAATATTTTTTTAAATAGTTTCTAAAAGTACAATATCCTTTTAATTTACTCCATCACTATCAATATTTTATCAATAATTAATTTTCATTTTGACATTTTCATCAACATCGATATTTTAAATCTTTATTTGGAGAGAATTTGTTTTTTTTAATGCAAACCTATCCTCTAAACACAGAATTTAGAATTGGAACCCAATTCAATCCAAATCTAAACTCATTCTTCGACCATCTCATTTAAAGATATGTGACACAGTTACAACCATTAAATAATATAATAATTCATCTTGAAAAATAACGACATGGACATATTGTACATGTTCACCAATAATTCTCTGAATGTACCGTACAAGCCCGATTAGGTGCAGTCCATGCATTCCCCTTTCTATACATAGTAGGAAAAAAATCAATTTTACAAAAAGAAAAATTTTGGCAAATCGTAGATTTTTATTGGATATTGTCTCAATTGCATAATAGATAGGTGTAGGTTTCTTAATTTAGTCATGAAAAATGTCCCATTTGAATTTCTCTTTCTCTTTATCTTCACATCCATTCCTTCCATCTCTTCTCATCCTTTCGATCATCTATCTCCACTCGAGATTCAAATTGTCACCTCCACAATCAAATCAAAATTCAACAACATCACTCGGCCCTCACTTTTCACTATGTCGGCGGCATCGACGAGCCAAACAAACCCGCCGTCCAGATTAATCATCTCTAGCATCATGGATTTTACTTATATTAAAGTATGACAATAACTAGTAGAATTAACCTAATTTTATAATATACGAGAGAATGCCTTAACAAGTTTTATTCTTAAATGATTAGAATAATATACTGTATTCAACCATGATTAATAATTAAAATTCTACAATTAGTTTTCTCTTTTTTTTTTTTCTTTTAAGGAAAACACATAAAAGAAAACGGAAATATAGATAAAACAACTAGTAAATGGGATGGCTTTGTCCATTTGAATAATATAACTCAACTAGTTAAGAAATTAAATGTTGACAGGAAATGGAGTTAGTTTTATATCTTCACTAAAATAAAATTGGTGAGTGGTTTTTTTTATTCGTTAAATCATAGAAAATAACATTAAACTTTGTACTTTGTTTCACAAAATGCTTTTGAACTTTGAAAAGTTTTATTAATACTCTTAAACTCTTAAAAAAGCTTGAAAAAAAAGAATTTGCAATGGGTGACAAATCCAAAATGTATAATTAGGGGCATATCTTCAACATATGAAAATTGTACATATGAGAAAATTTTCGAATTTAAATTTTTTTTTTTTATTTCATATTTCAATTTTGCCATTTTAAGAAATTCAGGTTTTTTGGTATATCGGTCAACTAAAATACCACATTTAAAGTATATCAGTTGTGTATTTTTTCTATTGATTTGTATACTTTTTGTATTTTTTGTTTGCAATAATATGAGTCGCTATTACTCACTTTAATTTTTACATTTTTTGTTTGTAGCAATATGAGTTATTACTCACTTTAAGTTTTGTATATGCTACATTTCTTTTTAACCTTTTTGTAGTTTTTTTTCCTTTTTAAATGGTGTTGTTTTTTCATTTTTAAGTACAAATGTACAATAGATCAAGAAGATTCAACCTAAAGCTCACCAAGACCCAGTTTAGTATATTAATTTTGACAATTTGAGCCTATTTTGAATAACTAGTGAAAAAAGTATTTTTCAGAAAAAAATATTTTTATGAAACATTTTAAAACACTTAAATAATAGTCATTTTCAACCATGGATCAATAATATATCAAGTGTATCAGTAATATACTAGTAGTATATCAAGTGTATCAAGTATATATCAGTAGTGTATCAAGTGTATATCAATAGTGTATCTAAAGTATCAAGTATATCACGTGAATTGAGCTTGGTTTTTGCTATTTTTGTAAAAATAATATGTCTAGGCTATGGACCTAATTTTTTAAACTTATTTTGCCCTCACATTAATATATAGACAAAAACCGAATCTCATCACCTTCCTCTTCCATTTCTCCTCTCTCATCTATTTTGATCAATGATCTAATGTATCCTTCCTCGTTTCTAATTTTTTTTTCCACGTTATTGATCAATCTCTCATCCTATCCCAATTTTTTTTTCTCGTCGCTCTCTACTTAAATATTATAACTTTAACTAAACAAGATAAACTTTCTCATATCTAAACATGCCCAAAAATAAGTATAAAAAATTTAAACACTTAAACAATAAATTTTTTTGAACATATCTTGGTTGGTGAAATATATAATTTGAAAACAAGCACATCTACCCTAATTTTTTTATACTCATTTATAGTCTCTATGTTTTGATAATAAGTACTTTTTCTTTCTTTCCCCTCTATTCAAAATCATGGCCAAATTCTCAACACATCTCTCCTTTTATGTATTATGTCCAAACATATTAATTCACATTCAACTACTATATTGTACAACATTGTTAAAGCATTTAAGTCCTAAGGTCTCAGTCCTAAGATCTCTTGATGGTTTTATTATATATTCTCTTTTTTTTTTGTTATAACTATATTGATTGGTGGACTTAGTTTTGGAGATTGAGGAAGGGAAGAAGATCAATAAGTAGTAGAAGGGTATTAAAGAAGAAACAAAAATTATACAAAGAATTATTAGATCATAGATTGAAATAGAGGAGAGAGTGAAAATGGAAGAGGAAAGTGAAACACAACATAGATGAACGATTTTTGTCATTTTTCAAATGAGTACTCACAATTTTTGTCCATGTACTTCTAGAGAACATTTATTCATTGAAAGTTGAGGTACGTATTAATGACACTTTTGAAAGTATTTGAAGGAAAAAAACCGATTCTTTGAGAATTAATAGTAAAGATTTTTTTTTTTTTTTTTTTAACTTTTGAAAAAGTTTAAAGGTATAAATAATGAAATTGGAAAGTATTAATTAAATTAGCAATTATTGAGATTTTAGAGGAAGTGATAAAAGGGAATCTGTATGGATGGGATATGAGAAAATTAGTACACCCTACTTTTATTTGCTCGTCTTTATTGTTTAGTTTGTTTGTTTCACTACTTGTTAATTTGTTTTGTTTTTTTGTTTGTCTTTTTTTTTTGGTAATCATCACTTTTGTCCTAATTTCAATTCACATTTTTTAAAATTTCTTTGGATTCCATAGTATTAAATTTTTGTCGACATGTTGATATTTCCATCAATATTTTCACTTTTTTTTAAGTTCGATATCGTCATGAGGAGTGAATTGACATTTCAATTGTATTGTAGAAAAATCCATGTAACGTCAAAAATAAGTAACAAAATGCCACTAATATAAATATAATATAAGTATATAGACATCTTAACTTATTTAGGAAATTATAAAATGTTTATTTCCTATTCTAAATTTGTTTATTGATTTTTTTTAATTTTATAATTTTTCTAAAAATATCCATCGAAATCAATGTTTTATCGATATTTTCATCGAAATTTTGGTAAAATTAAGGCTTTGATATTTTCGTTGGCATCGATATTCTAAACCTTGTTTGATTCAGCTTTAAACTCTCACTTTTTAATTTTTAATAAAAAAAAAAAACTAATATGAATATAGGCGACATGTTTACCAATCCGTAGTCAAAGTTAGTGCAATTGTAATAGAATTCTATTGATAGATCAATCATAATAGGTCACAACTGCATACATAATGAAATTTCTTTTGATAACATTTACTTAAAATTATGAATTTATCACATTTACTATAATTGTTACCTTTATTGTTTTACTGTAACAATAATAGTAATGGTAATATTAATGGTAACAAAAAAATGTGATATATTTATTATTCTTATACTATAACAGTAACAGTATCTGTAACGGTAATGGTCTCGGCATAACTAGTGGGTCCCATATAATCTTGAAACACAATTGGATTGATCATTATCCACTTGTCAACCAGTTTTCATCTTTTTATTACAAATCTGGAAATGGACCCCACATATCAGTACGACTGACACATCGAATAAGGTCCACTTTACATAGTCCTATCGATTTATTACGTTTCTCTTAGAATAGACATGGTCATAGTTCAACTAGTTAAAGAATATACATTTGATTGAAAAATAAAAATTCAAATTCCTTTCCATATTATCTTTTTTAAAAAAAAATGTCAAAAGAAAAGTAAAGAGAAAATGAAAGTCTATACAATAATGTGGGTGACATAAAGATGAAAATGGTAGCTGAAGATTTATAACAATCTGGACTACTTTAAGTAAAATTTTCTAAACTACCTTAACATTGTTTTTTTAATACAATTACTACAGGATAGGAGATCGAACTTCTATCTCTAATTATGAAGATCATGTCAATATCACTGAGTTAAACTCATTTTGACTAAATAACCTTATTTATTAAACATTAATTGATTCCTACATAAACAATATATTTTTCTTTCAAGAAAAGTAACGTAGAGTTAAGTAGCATTGAATAATTTTTTATGGAAAGCAAAAAAGTTTCTATTGTGAACCCATAGAGTAATACCATGAAATACAAAAAAGAATTAGCATCAACCAAGGGTTAAAATGTTGATATCGATGAAAATATCAATGTCTTAATTTTACAGAAATGTTGATAGAAATATGGATAAAATGTCAATTTCGATGGATATTTTTTAAAAAAAATTATGAAAACAAAAAGTTCAAAAAATAAATTTAAATTAATAAATAAACATTTTATGATTTTGAAATAAGATAACATTAACATATTTATTATTTATATTATATTTATATTAGAAGCATTTTGATGCTTACTTTTTTGTGTTTCATAGATTTTTTTTACAATATAATAAAAATATCAATTCACTCCTCATATCAATGTCGAAGCTATAAAAACGTGAAAATATTGACATGTCGACGGAAATTTAATACTATGGCAATAATCCAAGGACACATCTAAGTTGTCAACATATTGTGAAAAAGTATGAAATACTTTGTTGTTCAACTTTATGCATGCATGCATACATACATTCATACATATATGCATGCATGCATACATACATATATGGACTTGGTTATGTCACAAATTTTTTCGTAGATTTTAGATAGAAATTTAATATCCTTGTTTGTTCAATAGAATTTTACTTCTAAAACTCAAGAAATATTTATACCTGGGAGATGAACAATAAATATATAGTCTGATCAACTAATAAATTAATATTAATTAATCATTACTATTAATTTTAATTCATTATTAAATATAAATATATTATTTAGACTCAATAAATTTCAATTAATATATTTACCATTGACATTTTATGTTTTCTTAACTATTTAATATAAAATTTTATTATTAATTATTAATATTCCAATTAATTTATATTTACTAAATAATTGTTAGTAATTAAAGTAAATTAATTAATTAATATTTAATAAAAATTATTTAATGTATTTTAAGTGATTAAATAATTAACTAATATAATAATATATTAAATAATGTTAAATTTAATTTATGACTACATCACTTGATCTCTTACACATAATTAAATAATTATTTAGTTTTTATTTATATATACAAAATTGGTAAATCTAACACATATTTAGTTTTTCAGACATCAATCATCTTGCATATCTTAATGCAAACATCAATTATCCTACACATTGAATATTCAGAAATCTCCATGGTTGGTAGTGTCATGATCGTGTTGCCATTTGTTGAAAAGAGCTTGATAAGAAGGATCCATAACTCAATGGTTGGCAGTGTCATGAATATTTTCTGCATATGCATCCTACTTAGAAATCTCATACGACGAGGTGTAAGATGAGATGTTACTAATAAGGGCTTTGACATCTTCCTTTGAGTCACTGTTGTCTTTAGACTCATCATCAGACAGAGTTAAAACATAGTTTTTACCCTGCTTCTTCAAGAAATTATGACATTTAGCTTAAAAGTGTGCATAGCCTTCACATTTTCGCATTTGAAAGACTTTTCTTTTTGAAAATTTATAAAACTTGACTTGTCAGCTTCCTTCTTACTACTCGAAATTTTGAGNCAGACTTGTTATTTTTAGAAATGTCAGTACTTTTTTCGAATCGTTTGAGAATATGATTGAACTATTTTGAAAGCAATGAAATAGATTTAGCAAGGAAATCCTCAAACTATTTGTTAGGATCATCGTGCTCAACTTCAACTGGGGATTATAAAGCAATTCCCTCATTTTTATTATAAGGTTTTCCATCTAAAGTCATCTAAAAAGCAAGGAGCCAAATAGTTCATCTACTTTCAACTTTGTAATGTCTTCAGCTTCCTCGATGGTCGTAATTTTCATGTTAAATTTCTTAGGCAAATACCTAAGCACCTTCCGAACATGTCTTTCTTTTAAAATTTTCTCAACTAGAGCAAAAGACTCATTTTCAATGTCCTGTAATCGAATATTGAATTCGACAATTGATTCTTCATCGTGCATTTTAAGATTCTTAAACTTTGAAGTCAACAACTGCAACCTTAATATTTTAACTTTTGAAGTTCCTTCATGGACAACAAATAAAATATCCCACACCTCCTTTGCAGAGATGCGGGAATTAATCAGCCTTAATATGTTACGATCAATATAATTAACTATGACATTCAATGCTCGAGAATTCTCTAAAGATGCTTCATTTTCATCTTCAGATCACTGAGATTTTGGCTTCAACATTTCCTTTCCATCATCAGTTTTGGTGGTTGGATGAGACACGTGGAGCCTAACTCACAAATTACCTAGGTTGCCCCTAAATATAAGACTCCCTCTCAATTGTACTTAGGCTCCCCCTAAGCATGAAAATATTAGTGTCGGACATTTCGGCTTTCTACAGTGTAGGAGTCCTTTTTGCTTGATTATCTTCCTCGTAACTCACCCTTCACATGAGAACTTAGGTCCCTTAAGTCTTGAGAACTCTCTTCTTGATAAATAACACCTTAGGCTCCCCCTAAGGTTTGAGAAATCCTTCTCGATGAATGAAGTCTTAGGCTCTCCTAAGACCAATAATCCCTTCTCTTCAACTGAACCTTAGGCTTCCACTAAGATAGACTAATCTTCATGTTCTTGAAGTGTTGCATAGTGGAAAATAGTGAGAAAAGATCAAAAAAACTTTGTTGAACAAAACGACCACCATGAACAAATACACTCCTCACAATAAACAAATGTGACCACCCTAAATGGGGGCAAAAAATCTTCTTTTAAAACTTTGGAAAAATAAGGAAAGAATCTCTAGAAAAATATTTTTCTTTTTGTCAAAATAGGATCCACCATAAATAAGGAAAATATCGATAAAAAAAATTCTGCTGAGATTTTTCGAATTAGGAAATAAAATCATTCCACATATAAATTCCTCATTATGAAAGAAAAATATTATGCAGAAAGTAATGTATGAAATTTGTGTTATGACTTCATTTGTGACAACCATAATAACCACAAGAAGTTTCCTTGGAAAAATATAGAGACCATAAAAAAGCCTCGAACAGGAATTACTCAACCCACGACTTGGGTCCCTCCACAGTAATGGCAAAAGAAGTAAGGCAAGCATACTAATTGAGTTTAACAATTGCACAACTAGTAAGCACAGAAATTCCCACATTACTGTTCGCGGCTTTGATGACAGCATGAGATGGAATGATGAGGAATGATCTAAGAAGCACAAACAATTTAATTTGGCTAATATGTTTGTGTCCAACGTATGTCAGACATTTGGACAGTCCAACACTTGTTTGACACGTATCGGACACTTGTTGGTTTATTCATTCAAAAAATATTATCTTTCCATTAAAAAATTATATGTTTAAGAAATTTCTATCACAACCAACCATTTTCATATAAATGACAATATTTCATCAATTAAACTTAATCAATCAAAATATAAATTTTATCATATAAATTATGTCATAAACAAGCACATGTCTTCCAACTAGTATAATATAAATAATAAATATATTAAACTTGGATAGACAATATAAAATAATTATTTATTNTGCTTTAAACTTTTGACAAATGAGAGAAAGAATTCAAAAAGTAAAGATTAAAAAAGTTTTACTTTTCGACAAGTTGCAAAAACTATGACTCAAATGTGGTGATAGTTGCAATTACACTGTTGAACTTTTGATTGTATAAATTGGACCCTCAAACTTTTATAAGTATTACAAGATAACATTTTTGCTTTTATAAACTTAATATTTACACATTACAAAAAATAAAATGATATCCAATGAAATCCAAGTTGATGATTGTTTATATATATGTTTTTAAATTTTTATTAGGTATCGTTTAATTCCGGGACCGATGGCTATTCCTTTGCTTTCAGAGGATGATTATCCACAAATTCGAGGATCACTTTGTGATTATGATATATGGGTTACACCTTATAATCAATCTGAAAAATGGGCTGGTGGCATGTACGTCGATCGTGGACATGGTGACAAGACCCTTACATTTTTAACACAACGGTATCGTATCGACTTCAATTATTATTATTATTATTATTAATTAATTAATTAATTAATTTTGAAAAATAATATAACCAAGTAGTGTGTATAATAATTTGGGGAGGACAGGAATAGGGACATCAACAACAAGGATATTGTGTTGTGGCACACAATAGGGTTCCACCATCATCCAAGTCAAGATGAATTTCCAATAATGCCCACTCTCACTGGAGGCTTCGAACTTCGACCTACAAATTTCTTTGAAAGAAATCCTATTCTCAAAATGAAGCCTCAATAAATGTATTAAATAATCCTTCTCAAACCTCAAAACGACATCCAATTTCATGTACTACTCTTGCGTTTTGAGGAATTTCTAGCTACCCTTTCATTTTCCTTTGTTATAATAAATTATCTATTTTTGAGGATAATGAATATGAAATCCAGATTAATTATCTCTACCATCATGGATTTTACTTATATTGAAGTATGACAATAACTAGGAGAATTTATCTAATTTTATAATATACAAGACAATGCCTTAACAAGTTTTATTCTTGAATGATTAGAATAATATACTGTATTCAACCATGATTAATAGTTAAAATTCTATAATTAGTTTCTTTTTCTTTTTTTTTTTCCTTTTTTTCTTTTTTTTTTTAAGAAAAACACGTAAAATAAAATGGAAACATATATAAAATAACTAGTTAATGGGATGACTTTCTCCATTTGAATAATATAGCTCAATTAGTTAAGAAATTAAATCTTGACAAGGAGCGGAGTTAGTTTTATATCTTCATTCATTATCACATATAGTTGAACTAAAACAAAATTGATGAGTAATTTTTCTATTGGCTAAATTATAGAAAATAACATTGAACTTTGTACTTTGCTTAACAAAATACTTCTGACTTTTAAAAGTTTTATTAATACTCTTAAACTCTTAAAAAAAGTTTTGAGAAAAGGAATTTGCAATGACTAGCAAACTCAAAATGTATGATTAGGGGCATACGTTCAACATATGAAAATTTGTACATGTGAGAAAATTCTCAAATGTAAATTTTGGTTTATTCCATATTCAAATTTTGTCCTTTTAACAAACCCACCATTTTTGGTATATCGGTGAACTAACATACCACATTGAAAGTATATTTGTGTATTTTTTCTATTGATTTGTATACTTTTTGTACTTTTTGTTTGCAGTAATATGAGTTATTATTCACTTTAATTTTTGTATTTTTTATTTGCAGCAATATGAGTTATTACTCATTTTAAGTTTTGTATATGCTACATTGTTTATCCCTTTTGTAGTTTTTCTTCCATTTTAAATGATGGTGTTTCTTTCATTTTCAAGTACAAATGTACAATAGATCATGGAGATTCAACCTAAAGTTCATTAAGACTCAATTTAGTATACTAATTTTGACAATTTGAGCATGCTTCAAATAACTAGTGAAAAAATGTTTGTTTTAAAAAAATTATCTTTATGAAAATATTAAAAATACTTAAATAATAGTCATTTTTAACTGTATATCACTAGAATATCAAGTGTATCAGGAATATACTAGTAGTATATCAAATGTATCAAGAATATACTAGTAGTATATCAAGTGTATCAAGGGTATATCAATAGTGTATCAAAAGTATCAAGTGTATCACGTGGGTTGACCTTGATTTTTGCTATTTTTGTAAAAATAATAAGTCTAGGCAATGGTCCTAGTTTTTTAAACTTTTTTTGCCACGCCTGCACGAAGTCCTTTTATATATATATATATATATACTCTTGTTGGTAGTTTTTTTTTAAGGATTAATTAATACCTTTAGGAACCATCTGTTTTTAGGAATGTAGATAACCAAAATATTTAAATGTCTGAAATTATAGACATCAAGAATTACAGATGTAGATAACATAATGTTATAAGAATGCCCTTACAACTATTCATTAATTTATAACTAATTTCATATAATTTAAAGTTATATAAATATATTTTTTTTATTAATTTGATTTTTTTAATTAATATAGTTTGTTATTTTATTTATTTTTCTCAAAAAAATAATGTATATTAATTTAAGATATTTTATAAAATAAATATTACTTTAAATTTGAATTTGAATATCTTTCTAAAAAAATAAAAACTACAATATTACTAAGTATCTCAATATGGGAATCCAGAAAATCCCATCCAAAACTTTTTAAATGATGTTGACATACAAATGTACAATAGATTAAGGAGATTTAACCTAAAGTTCACTAAGACTCAATTTAGTATACTAATTTTGACAATTTGAGCGTGCTTTGAATAACTAGTGAAAAAAGTGTTCTTCAAAAAAAAAATATATATATATTATTCTGATACATTTTAAACACTTAAATAATAGTCATTTTCAACCATGTATTAATAGTATATCAAGTGTATGGGGAATATACTAGAAGCATATCAAGTGTATCAAGGGTATCAAGTGTATCTAGTATATATCAGTAGTGTATCAAATGTATATTCATAGTGTATCAAAAGTATCAAGTATATCACGAGGATTGACATTAGTTTTTGCTATTTTTGCAAAAATAATAAGTCTAGGCTATGGACCTAATTTTTTAAACTTATTTTACCAAATCTGCAAGAAGCCCTTTAAAAAAATACTTTTGTTATTAATACCTTTAGAGGCCATTTTGTTTTTTAGGAATGTAGATAACTGAAATATTTAAATGTCTAAAATTATAAATGTCAAGAATTACTGATGTAGACATCTTTATATAACCATGTTTGTTTTGTAGGAAACTTTTTGAAGATATCTGGAATACTTGAATAACTGTCTTTTTTAAGGATTTTTACCTCAGAATGTCTTAAATTAACACTTGAACTTTGTACTTTGTTTCACAAAACCATCAATAGTTTTATTAATGCTCTTAAACTCTTAAAAAAGTATTAAAAAATGGAATTTGCAATGGCTGGCAAACTCAAAATGTATCATTAGGGGCATACCTTCAACATATGAAAAATTGTACATATGAGAAAATTCTCAAATTTAAATTTTTGTTTATTCCATGTTCCAATTTTATCCTTTTAATAAACCCACATTTTCTAGTATATCAGTAAACTAATATACCACATTTACAGTATATCAGTTGTGTATTTTTTTCTATTGATTTGTATAGTTTTTGTACTTTTTGTTTGCAACAATATGAGTTATTACTCATTTTAAGTTTTGTATATGCTACATTTTTTTATCCTTTTTGTAGTTTTTTTCCTTTTTAAATGATGTTGTTTCTTTCATTTTTAAGTACAAATGTAAAATAGATCAGGGAGATTCAACCTAAAGCTCACTAAAACTCAATTTAGTATACCAATTTTGACAATTTGAGCGTGCTTCGGATAACTAGTGGAAAAAGTATTTTTCAAAAAAAAAAAAATTTTATGAAAATTTTTAAAATACTTAAATAATAGTCATTTTCAATCATGTATCAATAGTATATCAATTATTGTTTAAATATCAATTATTTTCAATCACGTTCTTGAGCAATTATTGAGATTTTAGAGGAAGAGATAAAGGGAATCGGTATGGATGAGACATGAGAAAAGTAGTACACCCTATGTTTATTTGCTCGCCTTTATTGTTTTGTTTGTTTGTTTTAGTACTTATTGTTGTGAAATTGAATAGCATAATGGAGCATTGTTTTAATCCATATAGTGATCTCTATAACTTTATTGAATACCATTCTCGAAAATTTGATTTATATGTTTTAGGTACCTTAAATTCTTCTGGGATTCTCATATAAATATCATTATCAAGAGATCCATATAAATATGATGTGACTACATCCATAAGATGCATATCCAGACTTTCCTACGCAGTCAAGTCAATTAAATATCTTAGTGTAATTACATCTACCAAGTCTTTGTGAAAAATCTTGTGCAACTAGTCTCACTTTGTATCTTGTGACCTCATTATTTTCATTTATTTTTCTCACAATTACTCATTTATATCCCACAGGTTTGACACCTTCTGGTATTCTAATTACTGGTTCAAAAGCCTATCATTTTGAAAGTGAGTTTAATTCTGCCTCATTTGCTTCTTTCCACTAAAACCAATCTTTTCATTGTCGACATTTTTCAATAGATTTTGGTTTAGGATCCTCATTTTCAGATATAATATCAAGAGCAACATAATATGCCAAAATGTTGTCAATAATTATATTAGTTTGATTCCATCTTTTTCCTGTCATGACATAGTTTATTGAAATCTCATTATTATCTTTAAGTATTTCACCTTCTTGACTAGTCATGTCGAGAATTTTTTTCATGGGTATTTACCTCCTAGTCTTTTTCACTATTAATTATTTTTCGTTTTCAAGCATTTTTATCTTTGGAACCCACTGGTCTACTACGCTTCTAGCGTGTTCTAGACTCATTAGTGACAACTTATTATGTTGAAAAATCAATTTTTTATGGAACATTTGCAGCTGGTATATGTGACTAAGTGATAGCTCTCAAAAAGAGCTATTATTCATAGCTTAATTTAGGCTCATTATTGGATTTTATGTGTTTATTTTCTTATTTTGTAGGCACCAAGCAATCAAGAGGTAGAATTGGCGATTTAGTGGAGAACAGGGTTAATTTGGAACAATTTGGAGTTGATTTAAGCATCCGGGCTTCAATGGAGTCAAAAAGACCAAAATGCCCCTACTTCAGCGTTGCAATGCACACCTTATGCAAAGCCTCGTCGCTGAAAGGCTATAGCCTATTCATGAATATAGTACCTTTTTAGAAACTGTTTAGGTATAGAGTATAGGGCACTGAAAGTCATGGAACTAGGTTGTTTTGAGAATCAAAATGTCACTTACATACTTGTTGGAAACTGCTTAGTTTGGTTTTTAAAGCTAAAATGGCAGTTGTCAACTTTATAGTTGGTTTTGATATTAAATTGACTCTTATGAACTATTTAAGTTGTTTTGGAAGTCAAATGGTCTCTTCACTACAACAAATATGACTTATTATAGCTCTTGGACATAGCCTTTTTAAAAATAGGCTACATAAACTCTAAAAGAAAAAGAAAAAAAAAAAGAAAAAGAAAAATGTTAAAAATCAAAATTTGGGGGTGCGCTCAAAATTTCGTAGTTATCCGAGGGGCGCGCGCTTCACCCCTTCTTCAAACATACAAAACCCATATTTTTTTTTTCTCTATTTCTCTTCTTTCTTTTCTTTTTCTCTATTTCTCTTCTTTCCTTTCTTCGTCTCTACACATAATATCTCAATCTTCTTTCTCTCAAATATCAACCCTTATTTCCTCAAATCACAAAATAGTGTAAAAAGAGGTGCTTCAAATCATTACTATTTGACTCGAACCTGTTCTAAAAAAGTCGAGGCATTTCGAATTGTTTGTTGACACGGACAAAGTCAAGGAAAACCTCTGAAATTCTTTCAACACTTGAAACCCATATTGTTCTCATTCCTCTTTTTATCATTCTCAACTCCGCACGATGCCCTAAAATGTGTGCCCGCATTCCACCACCAACGACTGATTTTCCATCGTCTCCATTGGTTGTAGCAAATTTGGTGAGTGTGGTTTTATTTTTTTTTCTTATCCACTCTCATTCCTCTCTTTAATTTCTATCGTTCTCACCTCCCTTATCTTTATGCCCTAAAATGTTCACAGTCCGTTGGTTGACTCTTGATGCGTTATTTTATGAGATGAAATTATGAAATGAAATACGATGATGGAAATGCATTGAACAACAAGTTTTCTCAGCAGAATCCAAGTATAAATTCCACTGAGTTTCCTGGTAAGTCCAGAGTCGAACTCAGGGACTAGGGAAAACGATATGCGGTGATAATTTTCTAGAAGACTTTGCGGTAACCAATAAATCAAATAGTTGTTTTGGGTTGATGTTTGCGGTGTAAAATAATTGTATGTGGCGAAGTTACAAAAATAGTAGATAATATGAAAGATGCGATGAACATGCGGGGAATGGGTTGAGAAGGGGTTCAGCTAACACTTCCTAGGATGCGTTCATGTTATGCGATCATGCAACACACATACAATAGCAAATCATCTCTCAACGCAAATGTTATGGCTTCTAATACTAGAATGCATGTAATATATGCGATGAGTCTATAGAACCTACACATAAGCCTCTATTCTTATTTATGCGATGACAACATGACACACACACAAATAAGGCGACCACATAATATCATAACCTATCCCTAGGGTGCATGCGATGCATGTTGGCAAACAGAGCTTATCTTTAAGTCCCTTTCTCTTGCTTATGCAGATCTAACTCGTTCTCTCGAGTCTAGATTCTAACCTAGCTGTCTCAAGTCTTAGATTCTTTCTTTAGACTCTCTCTCGAGTAGCTCTAAAAGGGTGTTGGGCGCAACATAAGACAAGATAATCGCATGCGATGAAGATCCTAGGTTATGTTAGCTTAGTTCTTCTCAACCCATTCGATAAAGTTAGCTACTCATGCATGCTTTTAAGAGAGTGAATAGATATAGAATAGCAAGTTCCATCTAATAGATATAGAGTTGAAATACAAAATAACAATGCAAGATGAGAATAAAGAGCCTGGTAGCAATCTCTAGCTTCCAAAGGCTTTTACACTGTATTTTCTACTCTGCTCAAAAGGTAGTCTTGCTCTCGTAAGAGTTGACCCTCTCTCTGCTTTCCACGCCTCTAGGTTCTCTCTCGAGCTACCCAGAGTGATCTTCTATCGTCTCTTCCCTTCTCTCGCTCCGCCTTCTAAGTAAAAAGGAAAACTATGAACAAGGCTATTCTATCTAAAGGAAAATTCTCTAACTATCCGAACTCCTTTACTGAAGGTTGCTTTCTGTATTTATAGAGCCTTGGGATGAAAGGTGTCTTCTCTCTTATGATTGCATTGATGGGATGGCATTAATTCTCCGTCTGATGCGTCGAATATTTGTCACCGAAAAGTTCAGTGTACTTGCTACAGTAGTTCATTAGCAGCTTGTCAACTTAATTCGGACTTGACCGTCATCAGCTTTCTGTCCCATCGTGATTTATTATGCTTTTCACCCAGATGCACCCACCAAGTTGCGCCGGCTCTATGCGACAATTTTTCTAAAGCAGATGTTTGCGAGCACAAATCACCGCAAAGCCTTGCGGTAATGTTGGGCTCGACTGTTGCTTTCTTGTGATCGCATTTTACGCTTTGCGTCAACGTATATTCTGCATAAAAATACAAAAGTTAACTGTTTTCATGCAATGGACGCATGCGAACACAATGTTATAAACTTAATGCTTTTTGGATGCAATCTTATATATTTTATCAACGCAAACCTGCATTGTTTAATAACTTAGCACTGTAATAACATGCATTTCTGCCCGTTATCAACTCTCCATCGATTGACTCTCCATCACCTTCGTCATTCTCCATCCTCACCAGTGAATCTCCATCACATCCGTCAATATTGTTACTCACCCTTAGATCCATTTTCTTTTTTTCTTTTTTTATTTGATTTTGGATTTTCCTTTTTGTATTTTCCACTGACAATTGATTACTGTTTATGTTCGATTGCTTTTTTATTATAGTTTCTACACTTGAAGGAGATTGAGCTAGCTAAATGGAATGCAATTATGTATTGGGTTTTGTTTTCTCTAATGGTTGATGATTCTACAACTCTAGTCTAAAAATTTTACTCTAGAACTCGATCCTCGATCTCCACTGTGAAGAACTCAATTTGGTCCAGAACTCAATCCTCGATCGAACTCGATCAAGTCTTGATCCAGTCCAGAACTCCCCCACTGTGAAGAACTTGATGCTCGCTCAGATCTGCTGCAAAACAGAACCCACTCAATGCTCGCCTGCAAAAAAAATGTTTGTATAAATAGACGCAACGTTTTCTCTTATGTATTGTTACTTTTCTTCTATTATTTGTTTCTTTACCTCTTTCATTTTATTTGAAAAAACTATTATTGATTACTTTGTTATCTTGTGTTGTTATTTAGATTCTTGATTTTAACATTCTTTTCTTTCTTCTTCCTTCAGTTGAGTAGTTTTTTATAGGTCAAGATGGTGGTATACAAATGATTCTCAACTTTTAAAGAGTGAGGTACGTGATTTGCTTTTGACTTATTAATTAAAGGAGTTTATATTTATTTAAGATAAGTTTGTGTAAGTTCTTAAATTTCACATATTCTGATTTTGATTTAAATTTGTGTATGAGTAGGTTTTGTAATTAGTCACTTAGAACATGGATTTATTTTATTGCAGTTGATTGGCCTTAATATACTATCTTTGGTTGATATTATTACCCAAATATGTGAGAATTTGGTTGCATCCTTAGTGAGTTGTTGTGGTGCTAAATTGATCAATTTGTTGTTGCTTATTTGTTGAAAGTAATAAATATTTCTAGACTTCTTTGTAATAAAAGTTGTGAGAAGTTGTATGTTTATATATTTTTAGAATTTTGTATGAATGTTAATTAACGTGTGGATTTGAAAGATTTCTTAGTAGACAATCTATTTTAAAATATGCATCAATCATGCCTATGCATTCAACCAATGCTTAGTAATTATACTCTTCTTTAAGTTGCTATTCTTCAAATCGTAATTTTTTAAGGCAAGAAAGAGCTCTTATGGGACAACATTAACAAAACAATTTTTTTGAAAGATTTTGGGATGATTGGAATTCTAGGTTTTTCAATGGAAAAGAAAGATCCCTTATAGATGTTATTGATTTATCCATCCATTTTCAATGTCCTTTTTTGGTGTAAAAGTCTACAATTTTTTGATAATGATTCTCGTGATTTCATACTCTTAAGCTTGGTCCAATATTCCAGTAGATGATAGTGTGAGAAAGGAAGTCATCACAAGATTGACAACAATGTGGTTATGTATAAGGTGTTCTACATCGATTCGAACAGGAGAGACTTTTAAAGCGGGTAATAACATACAAATGCTCAAATTTTAGTTTAAAACATCTTTTAGAACATTTTGAATTATCGCTTTCTTATTCTTTTGATAACAATTTCTTTTTCTTCTCCCTTGTTCTACACTATTTCTCTTCTTGCCTTCAATTGTTTATTGATCGGTTTTTCCCATGAGTATTATTTGTAGGTTCATAACTATAGACAAGACTGTAATCTTTTTGTCAATGAACCACAGGTAGAAAGTATTATTTTAGCATGTTTGTCATGCTTATTTTTTGCTTTTTTCTTAAGGGGTAAACAAGTTACACTTTACTCTATTGTTCATTTCAATCTATTATTATAATTATAAAACATCTCCATATTTTACATATTGTTCTAATTTATTTTTAACATATTTATTCATTATGCCTTTGTTTCTATTTTACTACTATTTTTTTATATGTTTAGAGTTTATGACCAGTGCTTGTATTATTATTGCTTAATTAGTGGCATTTATTATTTCAATGATCTATGAAGTTTAATATCAACTTATCTTTCCTGGCCAATGCTTATATATATTTGTTACAATGAGAATAGCTAAACTGAATAACACGATCATGAATTTGGAGGTAATTAAAGGTTTAATAATTGTGTTTATGTAAATTTATCGATTATTAATGAATCACATATTTTTAGGTTGTTTTGAGAGTCAAAATGATAATTATGTACTTTTTATATAGTTTTGACATTCAATTGTGATTTTGGGAACCAATCTGATACTAATTCACTTTTTATGTAGGTAGATGAAGATCAAAGATGGAAGGTCAATTCCATGATGCTATAATCCTCAAAACTTGACGAATTTTGTATTTTGTGAACCTTGAATGGTTGAAAATTACATTTGATGTATTTTTGTATTGTTGGATAATTTTTTTAGTTTCTAATGTAAATTGATTACTAAATTTCAATAATGAAAGGAAGTCATATTATTTAATGCATACATTGTGAATTATTTCATATCTATTTAACTTAAAACAAGTGTTGGTAATGTAAATAGATATAATTTCAATGTTGTTTGTTATAACATAAAATCAAAGCTATATATATGATATAATATCCTTATAAAAAGGTTATCATATGTCAAATGAAGCATTAAGAAAAGACTATTATATTATAAAGATATCATTGAGAGCAAGCTATTATATGTTAAAGATAGCTTTAATGACTAATGCTATGAATGTTTCATAGTCATGTATACATGCTATATCTTCATACTCTATTATAGCATCCACTATAGCTCTACAAAAAGGTTATAAAAAGTCTCAGACTTTTAATAATATGGGTTGTCAGGACCTTCGAAAAAAGCTATCAAAGGTCTTTTAGAGCCTTTTTCGTTAGCTATTGTATCCATTTTTTCTTGTAGTGCTTGGAAACTTTTTAGGTCTTTTTATTTTAGTTTGAGAGTGAAACTGTCACTTAGACACTTTTTAAGTAGGATTAAAGTTCGGTTGGAGAGTGAAAGTTTCACTTATACATTTTTAGGTTGTTTTCAGAATTAAAAGAGGACTTATAAACTCTGTTAAACTTTATAGTTTGTTTGATAATCAAATTGACTCTTATGAACTATTTAGGTTGTTTTGGAAGTCAAGTTGTCTCTTGGAAACTTTTTAGGTCTTTTTATGTTTGTTTGAGAGTGAAAGTGTCATTTAGACACTTTTTAGGTAGGATTTAGGTTTGGTTGGAGAGTGAAATTTGCACTTAAGCATTTTTAAATTGTTTTGAGAATTAAAAAGGTGACTTACAAACTTTTTTAAAATTTTATAGTTTGTTTTGATAACAAAATTGACTCTTATGAACTATTTAGGTTGTTTTGGAAGTCAAATTGTCTCTTGGAAAACTTTTTAATTCTTTTTAAGTTGGTTAGAGAGTGAAAGTGTCACTTAGACACTTTTTATGTAGAGAAACCAATATGTTTGAACCTTTTTTTGGACGACTTGCACTTTAACATGCACGTTTTGGACAATTTTATAGGTTTGGCTCGGCTTAGAGCATATGGGGTTTTAAAATTATGCAACTAGGTCCATTTTTAGTCTTGAAAATACATTTGGCACTTTTTAAACCTTGTTTATTTTTATTAGGACATGCACTTTAATATGCACATTTTGGACACTATTTATAGGTTTCAGGTGGGTATATAGCGTCTGAGACTTGAAAGTCATGCAAATGAATTTGCTTCATTAATTTTGATACATGATTCATTTCAAATAAATATGATTGAGCATGTTGTGTTTAATGGATTTTAGTTTTCCCTTTCAGGTCTTTATATTTTGAAGACAACATAAATGACATTTTTTGTGAAGATCAACTGGCCAAGCGAAGCATTTTTTATTATTTAATATTTATTTGTCCATTTTGTATAGTCAAAATGAAAAATAATTACTTAGGAAACAAAGAAACTAATAACTAAAGAATTCTAGTTGGATGATATATTTTGATTAAGAAATTAAGGGTTGAATAAATTTCATTTTCTAAATTTGTTGTAACAATATTGAATATATTTTGTTACAGAAAATTGAATTGTAATTTTTTAAATATTGATCCCAAAGCATATACTATATATTTTGTTAAATAAGTTTTTGCCGACATATCATGTGTGCCAAAATTGAAATTTCTATCCATGAAGGTTGTTATGTGGGTAGATCCTCATTTCTACTGACAGATCATGCATGGGCAGAAATTGAGCAAGTTACATTGGGAGAGAAAAATTTTGTTGATACATATGCCCACGAAAGTTGTCGCGTGGGCATAATGTCTTTTCTGTCAACGTTAGTTGCATGGACATAAAGGCTTTTCTACCCACGCGTTTACTTGCGTAGGCATTTCTACCAATGCAACGTCAAAATGCGTGAGTAGTAGCTCTGCCGATCGACTTCTACTCATGTTATCTGCCCACGCAAAAAACATTGGTAGAGGCTTTGCCCACACTTTTCTGAAGATCTACCCATGTTTTTTCGCGTCGGCAGAGGAAAAAATTCTAGTAGTGTCGTTTTTGTGTCTCGTATTCGTATCCATGCTTCTTAGGAGATGATTGAAAGGGAAGAGTGTGATACGAAAAGAAAAAAATCGGAACAAGTATGGTGAGTACGTTGATTTGAGAATTAATGTGTAATGGTAGAGAAAATGGTGAAAAGTTAGAAGAAAAGTTTGAATTTGAAAGCTTGACTCATGGGTGATGCTAGAAGAAATGGCTAAGTGTAACCCATGCGTTGGAAGCTAGAAAAAAAAATGGCTAAGTGTTTTCTTAAGCGTTGGCCTTGTGCTGGTCTTGGAGTTGAGCCAAGGGCATTGGCCTTACTCATTTGAGAGGTTATTTAGGCATTATAGAAAGCCAAAGTGTGGCCCAGGGAAAAGCTATGCGTGGACAAGCATGCAGAAGCCGAGTCTTGAGAGGTTAGTGTGCATGCGGCAGCCTCAAGTGTGCGCGAGCGTAGGCGCTGAGCGTTGGAGTTGCACACGCTGGACGATCGTGTAGCAAGAGGCGGCACTAAGCGATGTGGTAGACGATCATGTAGCTGTGAGCGACGCTAAGCGATGCGATAGACGATCATGTGGCAATGTGCGGTGCTAGACGATGCGAAGTGTTGCACTAGACGATAGCATTACACGATGGGCGATAGCATTAAATGATGGGGCGTTGGCACTACACGATCGACATCAGCACTAGACGATGACGCTGGACGATGGCGCTACGCGATGGGCGTGGGCGCTAGACGATAGCTGTGATGTGCTAGACGATGGGCGTTAGCGCTACACAATGAGCATTAGCGAGATTTGCACGATGAGTGAGAGTTGTGCGATAGGCTGTGTGCTGTGCAACGGGTGAGAGCGAGATCTTTGGATGACAAGCATTAACGTGAGGTCACTGAACGATGAGCTACATGATGGGGCGGTGAACTAAACGATGGAACATGTGTTTATCAGTCTTAAGCATCGATTAAAATCACCAGTTGTCTTAAGCACCGGATTTAACTCCATGAAAGCTGAAGTTGTCGTGCTATGCTTTAATGAGAAGTGGTGGAAAGCAATAAAAAAGGAGAGGCTGAACTTCAAACGGTTAGTTTGATCATTTCCTCCGTGTAAATTTAGAGATTTTAGTGTTGTTGGAAAGCCCTGAGAGTTTACTTTTAGATGTGACACTTCCAGTAGAAGTTCTCATCGGAATGAGGCCAGAGAAAGAGAAAAAGGACCAGAGGTTCTGTTCTCGGGTGAATCCGAACCATCATTAAAGAATCGAGTCTTCAGACAAACGACGAAAAATTTGAAGCTGAAATTTTAAGGTAAGCTTTCTGAGACAATTCTTAACAAGTTTGTAGAAGGAAATTTCTTGAGATGAGCTCTATAATTAGAGTTATTTATTTCGTAAATCAAATCTGGAATTTCATGAACAAGCAGGCAGCTGCTTGAGTTGAGTAAGCTAACAGCTCGAAGGAAACGCTTGGACAGACAAAAGGCTGAGCTTTTCTATGCGTCGGACATGCTGTGTAGGCCGAGGAGAGCTTGCATTGAAGTTTTGGATGCATAAGCAGCCTTGAGGATGACTATGTGCAGCTGAAAGAACACTTAGAGAAAACTGTTGGTTGCATGAGTGGTGGTACGTTTGTGAAGAGCGGTTGGAAGCTTTGCATGAGCTAAATCTCAAAGAAATTCCTAAGTGTCTAAACCTATAGCAAGGTCTATTGAGAGAAAATCTTCAAGAGGAAGGTTAAATGCAAGGCTTACTTAAGGGTTAGTCTCAAAAGGGAGACCTATGCTAGTAGCTAATATATGCTTTTGTGTCCACAAGATTGACACCAGTGATAGACGCATATCGACCCTTGAGGAATAGTTCTAAAAGTTGTGAGTGACTAAATGTTTACAATGTTTTAAAGAAACCATGTTTTAAAGAAAGATTATTCTCATGCTAGCTAGTTTTACAAAGTAAATTCCAAGCAAATCATGAGTTATGTTTTATATGCATGCCATGTATGAAAGTTTATTGAAAAACTATTTATGTGTGTTTACATACACCAAACATGATTTAGTATCTTTAAAGACATGTTTTCTATGCGTTATGCTTTACATGCTTTAAAGAGAAAGTCATACTATGACTAGTTTTACTTGCAGATCGATACTGAGGGATATTTGAGAAGGTATCTGAGCAGCTCAATACTGAGAGACATTTTGAGAAGGTATCTGAGCAGAAGTACCTAATGTATGACGGTACTTAGTTATGACCTCGTGCACGTAGGTAGTTAAAGTCAAAGATTGAACAAAAGAGTTCTCTCTTGACTAAGCAGTTGACATTGAGATTTAACCATAGCAGGGTTATTCTCAATTAAGGAATAGTTAATGTTTTATGATGAAAACATCTTTATATGTTTTATGCTTGGAAAATGTTTATATCTCAGTAAAAGGTTACTATAGAGATTTATAATTTAAGTATGATCTCTTTATTGAGACTTATGCATGAGAGTCAGTTTTCTTTCTTAAGTCACTCACTAGGCTAGCAAGCTCACCCCGTTTTCAAATGTTTTTCTTTCCTCCATGTAGCAGTAAAATCCTCAGGAGGTAGCTCTACATCTGTTCTGTCACTCAAGGACAAAAGCTATTGTAACCGGTCTGCTAGGTGGTTATTGTAAATATTGTACACATGTTATAGTTGTTTATATAGGGACTAAGTTTATGGTATTGGGACTTATGAAACTGGTATTGTAATCTCTGTAAATGTTGTGTTTAAACTTAATGATGTTAACCATAGAGGCATCCGCTGTGTATGAGATTACATGTTGGTATCAGATTATTTTCTGCTAGAGTTATTAGGCAGTAAGTATCAGCAAAAGGGTTGATAACTGCTGTAGTCATGTCCTTACTTAGGCTTAGAGAGTAGTCTGGGAGGGGGTGTGACAAATTCAAAAGGATAAAACTTAGATAAAATCTCTCTAAACTTTAAATATCAATATTTAATTACACTGAAGTTAAATAGTGTTGATGGCATTTTAAGATAAAAGAAAGTGATCATCACATGTAGGGAGTACTTTTTTGCTAAAATGCTAAAAGAAATCCATTTTTTTACAAACTCCCAAATTGAACCGAAAATGATGCTAGGTAATTCTATTTCCCAAACTCAAAATGTTCCATATTTTAAAGGATGTGATAATATTCAGTTGCTTAATGTCATTTGCGATATTTCTTTAAAAAATAATGATAGATGGCCCCTTGCCATTGTCAGAGTGCAACTAAGAGCATGTTAATTATCCATGTTGTCCCTCGTACACCATTAATGAGGATTTAGAATGGCAAGTAAGAAAACAAAACATGAAAAAGAGCATGAGCGTCGAGAGAAGAGAGGGAGTAAGAGTTCTAGTGTGTAAGAGATTAATTGAAAAAGAATATGAACGTCGAAGTGCTAGCATGTCGGATGACTTTAATTTCTTATTCATTAAAATTGCGAAAGACAATATAGATAACCTACTCATGCGTTCCGATAATGATAAGGAGTCATATTACATCATTTTTAAAAATTAGGGCCAAGGATATTACTGTTGCAGAATGAAAGCCATTTGAAAAATCTAAAAAAATATTCCATCATTTTCAAATTTCGCCACATTTTTTCCTTGTCTAAGTAATGTCTAGCAAATTTTGAAACCATGCAACACGTGACTTTATTATACTTCCTGATCATTTTTTTTTTTTGGACGTAAAGAAATGGTGTTCGTGAAGTGGGTTTCACTGATCACTAATATCTTATCAATATTATCGAGTGAATATTGAGTGCTTGAGATCCAATATAAAGAATTTTACAGAGGAATTCTTTATATGCAACTTAAACTACATCTATTTTTATGTGATTATGTCAAAATATTTTTAAAATTATATATTTTAAAAAAAAAAATTTATCACATGACAATTATTTGTAATTGAACATTTAGATGAGTTGAACAGAGATGATGTGACTAAGTTGTATCTATCTTTTCATGCTTACTTTTTCCCACTTCTCGATACATTTTGTTGGATAAATTATTCTTCTTCTCAAATAAAAAAACTTTTTCAAAACATTTTATTATAAATTTAGTGCTAAACATTTTTAGATATCTATTTAGTCTCGAATTTTCAAAAGTGTTGGTTGTTTGGTTTTTTAATTTTGTATCAAAAAACATTTCTAAAATTTCAATTTTGTGTTTAATTTTTAAAAGTTTGGAACATGTATAAAATTTACTAATCACGTTTCAAAGTCTAAAAATCTTTGAGACATATACAAAACTTAGGGGATGTTTGGCCCTCAAGTTAGGTTGAGTTGGGTGGGTAAAAAAAAACTCACCCACCGTTTGGTTCACCAATTATTAAAGTGGTTTATTATCTCTTTATTTGGGTTAACTCATATTTTTCACCTCGTTATTCGCATCAACTCTCCCAATTACTCTTTTCCTATAATAATTACCAACTCAACTCAACTCCGCCAAACGCCCCCTTAAAGTTTAAGGAATAAAGTAATAATTTACCATTCTAAGTTTTTAATATAACAATGGTGTGGGTGGGGGATTGAACCTTCGACCTCTTGTACGGGTGATAGTTGGTTCGACTTTACCGATTTTGGGGCCAACCAAGAACCAAACTCAACCAATTTCTTTTACAAAGAATGGATCCAAGCCAATGTCCAACAAAGAACATAACCAATTGATTGGATTTATTTGGACCAATTTATTGTTGGTTTGGATATCGATTTATCAAATTTTATTTTTTTTATCCAATTTTTTATTTTTATTTCTATTTTGTGTTTGAATTTATCCTTTTATGCTAATTTAAAAATTAAAATTGGACCTTTTTTTTATAAATTGAAATTTAACATTTTTGTTTATCTTTGGCACTTTTCTAAATAAAAAATATACACGCTCCATAATAATTGGTCTTTTCCTTAACAACAAATATATATGCACCATAATAATTAAAATACTAAAGATACCTAATGAAGAGTATATATATACCATTGGTTCGTTCGATTTTGATTGATTTTTCCTACTAAAGAACCGATCTGAACCAACCGTTATCAGTTTTCTCCAAATACAAACCAAGATGTCCAATTTTATATTAAAAAACCAAATCAAACCATTGGATCGGTTTGGATTGATTTGGATTTTAAGTTTTTCGGTTTGTTGTTGCACTCCCAACCTTTTGGATTAGAACACTTGTCAATATCATTGAGCTAAGCTCATTTTGGTGGTAGAGAACTTACCAATTTTTAGTAGTTCCTGGATCTTTTAGGGAAAAAAACTTTTAGCGCTACGCTATTATATACTTCTTCCATTCAGTATCTAATATGTCATTAGATAATATATTATTTTATTTCATGAGCCTCATATAATTGTTAAATACTTATTTTATAGTAATAAATTTAGGCAGCAAGAAAACTTTCTCATACTAATGCAGTACTTGAAACTTTTCCATCTTTTAGCTTAAAAAATATGAGCTTCAATTTTAAAAATATATTCGCCTCTATGTTATCATTCTTTTATAATATAAGATTTTCTTCAGTATAATAGGGGTAGAGAGTTTCGAACTACAGACTTCTCGATCATTAATACATTTATATCTCAGTTGGGATATGTCCACTTTAATTTTATAATATAAGAACTGAGGTAATATATTGAATATATTTATACTAAAAAGGAAAACAAATTGAGATTAGGAATCAGATAAGTTTGGAAGATTTTTGTTTCTTGGGAAGAAATGTAAATGTAGGAAAGAGCAATGAAAAAAAGAAGCTGAAAATCTAAAATTTACTAAAAGGTTATAACAGAAGAATTTTTAATTCTCTATTTTACCCTTCATTTTTAAATAAATTTTATTATGCCCCCAACTTTAATTATTTGTATCGTCTCTCTTCTGAACATATTTTTTCTTCTTAGGAAGAAAAGAAAATCCAAGAGGCATTGTCAGGTAGGAGAGAGAGAATTTTTCATGGAAAGATAACATTTTTTTAGTTCCAAATGCTAATTTATTGCTGATTTCTTAAAAAAGTTGTTATCTATAACATTTATACTCTAAATTTTGAAAACATATTCACATATTTTAATTTTTCGTATGAAAATCATAATTATTATTTAATTAGTTTTTAGAAATTAATTTTGAGGGACTAAATTTAAGATTTGTTGAAAATAAGAGGACTAAAATTGGATAACTAAAAGTATAGAGATTAAAATTGAATAAACTTCATAGTATGGAGACTATAACGATATTTTTACCTAAAATGTAAGGGGGTTTTATATAGATGAACCAAATTTTAGGGGACAATGAAATTTTCCTTGCTTTTTGAAAATTAGATTTTTTTAGTTTTGCTAACATCAAATTCGAGTGAGAGTACCAAAATGAACCTACCCACATGAAAAAGCTTGTCGCTCTCTTGCTCTCCCTTTCTTCTATCGCTTCCTTTTCTCACTCACAGAACACTCTCCTCTTTCTCATTGTCTCGTTGTCTTGTTGTCTCGTTGTCTCGTTGTCTCGTTCTCCTGCTCTCGCTCTCGCTTTGAACTTTTGTTTCATAGAAGTTGGTTGGAGCTGCTCTCCACACTCACACCTGGAGCTGCTCCTGTGGACTTGTCCAAGCTGGTGTATGGTTTCATCGAAGTTGGTTGCCGTAGAAGAAGAAGAAGGAAAGAGAAAAAAAAATTCGAAGGAAGGATAAATCCGCAATTTTAATCATCCATGACATCAACAGAAAGTCAATTAATATTGTTTTTAGAAAAAGTGGAGTATTCTTTATTTTGGAACTCTAAAATAGATCAACCGTTCAATTTTCTCAAAATGTAAAAATAATTGTATTTGTACCTTCTCTTTTTTTTTTTTCTTTTTTTTTTTTTTTCTTTTTGGCTTGTTTTACTCTTTAAATAAAAAGACCTTTCTAGGTAAACACGTTAAAATTTTATATTTTTGTATTTTTTTTCTTTTTCAAGATTATTAAGATATTTGTTTAGTTACATCATATATATTTAAATTTTATTTATCCATCTATTTCTATAATTTTTTTCTTCCCATTCTTTACTTTTATTTGTGTCAAATCTTTCAAATTTAAACTTTATTATAAGCATTATTCATTAAAAAAAATGTTATCTTTCCATTAAAAATTATATGTTTCGGAAAATTTCTATCACAACCAACAATTATCATATGAATAACAATATTTCATCAATTAAAATCAATCAATCAAAATTTAAACTTTATCATAAAAATGTCACAAACAATTTAAGCCATATGTATCTTTATCTCATTTAAAGATATGTGACACATTTACAACCATCAAATAATATAATAATTCATCTCGAAAACAAAACGACATGAACACATGGTACATGTTCACCAATGATTCTCTCAATGTACATTGCAAACCCAAAAAAAAAAAAAATCAATATCTTCTTCAGCAATGATTAGGTGCAGTCTAAGGTGTACTTAACACATACATTCCTCTTTCTATACATGGTAGAAAAAAAATCAACTAAAAAAAATCAACTTTACTAAAAGAAAAATTTTGCCAAATGGTAGATTTTTATTGGATGTTGTCTCAACTGCACAATGGATAGGTGTAGATTTCTTAACAGTCATGAAAAATGGCCCATTTGAATGGCCTTTAAATAACCTACCCCAACATGTGCCAAAAACCTCAAGATACTAGGTTATGAATTTTATTCTCATGGCTCAGTTCTTAAAATCCCTATTCTCTTCCTCTTTCTCTTCACATCCAATCCTTCCATCTCTTCTCATCCTTTTGACCCTCTATCTCCACTCAAGATTCAAATCTTCATCTCCACAATAAAATCCAAATTCAACAACATCACTCGTGCCTTCACTTTTCACTACATCGGCATCGATGAGCCAAACAAACCTGCTGTCCTCTCATGGCTAGCGAATCCACGTTCCCCACCTCCGCCACGTCAAGCTTTTGCCATCATACGAGCAAACAAACAGACTCATGAGTTTGTCGTGAGCTTAGCCAATGGCAAAGGTTCAATAATATCGGAGCACGTGTACCAAGGTACGGGTTTTCCAACACTAACCCTAGAAGAATAATTAGAAGCGATCGAGTTATCGCTCAAACACCCACCTTTGATCTAGTCAATTAAGAAAAAAGGATTGAATTTTTTGGATGTTGTGGGGTCTGTTTTTAGGGAAATTTGTATGGATGACCCAACTTTTAGGTCCAAAATGTCAAATGACCCATTTTTAAAAAATAATGTTAATTGACCCTCTGCTTACGTCATCACGGTATGCGATTACATGAATTGCCCCTGATAACCGTCTCGCTCTTGCTATCTATTCATCTTCCATGATGATGTGATTGTTTATCACTTTATGATTGATTTGACAATTTTCACGAAATTTGTCTACAACTTAAAATCGTTAACACACGGCAAAATATGTAATGGTGAATTCTTTAAAATCTAAACGTCATTTGAATTGTCATTTTGTTGAACAAAGATTTATTGAATGAGGTTTTCCAGAGCGGAGTTTTTGGGAACCAAACAGAGTTTTCAGAATGGGCTTTTCAGAACAGAAAAAACTTTTCTTGAACTTGGTTTCATTGGTGTTTGTAGAAACGTGGTCTCAAAAAAGGTATGTAAATAGATATTGTAAATAGCATAACGAAAGGGGTGTGAGAAAGAGCGACAAAGAGAAAGGTGGAGAGAGAGAGAGTGACAGCGAGAAAGGTGGAGAGAGTGATATTGAGCGATAGCGAGAGAGTGTGATTGAGCGATAGCCAGAGGCGCGAGAGCGAGAGAAATTGGGAGCGAGAGTCGCGAGAGCGAAAGCACTTGGGAGCGACAGCGAGAGAGATCCATGTGTATTACTATCTACTTAATAAAAATTATTCTCTTGCTTTGTAAGATGAAAGAAAAGTGTGTACTAATTCGATACGGAGGTCATTAGGATGAGAACCAAAATTCGTATGTTGGAGGAGAGCTAACAGAAATCGTTGTGCCTATTACCTTGAAGTATGAAGAACTTAGAGCTCATATTTAATTGCAAATGTAAGTTGCTCAGAGTTTGATGTTGTTATGAGAGTTAAATATAAGCTTGACTTTGAAGCCCCTCCACAGTATATACAGAATGACGGTGATGTTTACTTCCTTCTTTATCGGGACGATCTTTCTAGAATTCAACTATATGTAATACTAAAATCATACCACGACGAAAATGTGAATATGAGTCAGGATGGTATAGGTGTAGATAGACAATACGAGGCATCATATGAGCTTAATCGAGAAGGATGATATTACATTGTCTATGAACACTCAGCCATCAATATTATCAATAGACAATGACAACATTAGTGCAGTGGACTTGGAAAGAGAAACTCAATGTAACAGATCTGTACTTGGTAATGAGAGATCAGCAGACTTGAATTTTATGGATTGTGGTCCTTCAGAATAGCGTGATCCTTTCGTGGTTGATAATGAAAGATCAGTAGGATTGAATTCTATGGACTGTGGTCCTTCAGAGGTGCATAGACCTGTAGTGACTGTTACTGAGAGATCAGCAGGATTGAATTCCATGTCTTCATGTCGTAGAGGGGAATTGATTTTTCCTAACACCTCTTCATCCGAGACAGATGTTGAAATTGGTCAAATTTTTTTGAGTAAGAGTGATTTAAAAATGAGATTGTCTATTCTGTGCATAAACAATAATTTTGAATATAAGGTAAGAAAGTCAACTAAGTCTTTGTTTACTATTAAATGTATAGAGGATAATTGTAAATGGAGCCTTCGTGCAGTTAAAATTTCAGGGTGTGGCATATTTAAGATCACGAAGTATATGCGGTCGTACACATGTTCTATTGGAATTTTAAATCATGATCATAAACAAGCAATGACTACGGTAGTTGATAAACTAATCAAAGACAAGTTTACAGGCATAGGACATGTTTATAAACCTCGTCACATCGTTGAGGATATGAGGAAAGAGTACGGAATAAACATAAGTTATGATAAGGCATGGCATGAAAGGAAACCGCTTATGCTCTCGCCAGGGGTACTCCAGAAGAAACGTACGTTGTCTTACATGCATATGGTGAAGCGTTAAAAATGGAGAATCTAGGTACAAGGTTTGAAATCTAACTTGAAAATGATGTCCAATTCAAGTACATGTTTATGGCATTAGAACCTTGTATTAGAGGTTTTTCAAGTTGTCAGCCTGTGATAATTGTTGATGGATCGCATCTGAAAGGAAAATACAAAGGACCATGTTGGTCGGCGTCTCCATGTATGGTAACAACCAAGTTTACCCACTAGCATATGCTATAGTGGACAACGAATTTGATTAAGCTTGGAAGTGGTTTATGTTGAACTTGAAGTGTGCCATTGGAGAACCCCCTAACTTGGTGTTCGTGTCCGATCAAGCAATATCTATTGGCAATGCCATTCGTGTAGTTTTTCTCACAGCATTTCATGGATTGTGCACCTATCACCTAGAAAATAATATTTTTTTTCAACTTTAAGGACAACATGATTATTGGGATGTTCAAGGATGCAGCCAGGGTATTTCGCATGTCAAAATTCAAAGCACACTAGGACCAACTACGTGTTTTTCGAAATGGTGCAGTATCGAAATATTTGGAGGATATTGGTCTTGAAAGGTGGGCACGTGTTTACCAAACAGAACGAAGATACGATAACATGACGTCCAATAGTGCAGTGTGTTTCAATTCATTGACCAAAGAATATCGACAGTTGCCCATAATGTGCTTATTGGAACATGTTCGAGGCCTCATCCAGTCATGGTTTTATGAACGAAGAAATTATTGGGCATCTCGAATGACGTCACACTCAGACTACTGTGAAAATCGATTAGCAACTAAATGTGAAAAGGGCAGACGATATCTAGTTGAGCCGACTGATTGTTATGGGATCCATGTGCGGGACAATCGATTAGACGGTATTGTGAACCTCCATACGAAGGAATACACATGCAAGGAATTTGACTCACTCGGTATCCCATGTTCGCATGCAATTGTGGCTGCGCGAGAACGAAACATCCACATCCATGGTTTATGCAGTCCATTCTATAGCATTGACTCCCTCATGGCTGCTTATGCAAAGCTCGTAAATCCACTCGATCACATCTAAATGGAAGAGGCCTCTGGGATATGTGGAAAAGCATATTGCACCTCCACAAATAGTGGTATAGGTCGGGCGACGAAGAGTACAAAGAATACCACCAAGAGGAGAACAACACAGATAAATAAAATGTGGTAGGTGTGGGAACTACGGGCACAACCGGAAAAACTGCAGGGAACCGCTCACGTCTGGGCGACCTACTGATTCTAATCAAAATGATTCAAAAGTCAGTCGATTGTAATTGTGTATGTGCCACTTGTCTTTGTAATTGTCTATGTGCCACATGTCTATGTAATTGTCTATGTGCGACTTGTCTATTCACGAATCCTCAAAATTGTAATTTTCTATGTGCCACTTGTCTATTCACAAATCTCTTCAAATGTATCGCTTATCTCACTCTCCCTTTTATAAGGTTAATTAAATTGCTGGTTATTCGTGAACAATTCTGGAAACGTCTCGCTCTCGTCAATCTCGCTCTCGCTAATCTCGCTCTCATTAGTCTCGCTATCACTTGTAATATCTTTTAAAATGTCTCGCTTATAAGTTTGATTACTAAAGTTTTTCTATTTATGAATCTCTTCAGATGTCTCGCTTATCTTGCTCTCCCTTTTATAAGTGTAACTAAATTGTTGGCTATTCGTGAACCATTCTGGAAACGTCTCGCTCTTGTGAACCTTGCTCTAGCTAATCTCGCTATCATTTGGAATCCCTTTTAAAATGTCTCGCTTATAAGTTTGATTACTAAAGTTTTTCTATTTGTGAATCTTTTCAGATGTTTCGTTTATCTCGCTCTCCCTTTTATAAGTGTAATTAAATTGTTGGCTATTCGTGAACCATTTTGAAAACGTCTCGCTCTCGTGAATCTCGCTATCACTTGGAATCCCTGTTAAAAATGTCTCACTTATAAGTTTGATTACTAAAGTTTATCTATTCATGAATCTCTTCAGATGTCTCGCTTATGTCACTCTCTCTTTTATAAGTGTAATTAAATTGTTGGCTATTCGTGAACCATTCTGGAAACGTCTCGCTCTCGTGAATCTCACTCTAGCTAATCTCGCTATCACTTGGAATCCCTTTTAAAATGTCTCACTTATAAGTTTGATTACTAATGTTTGTCTATTCATGAATCTCTTCAGATGTCTCGCTTATCTCGCTCTCCCTTTTATAAGTGTAATTAAATTGTTGGCTATTCGTGAACCATTCTGGAAACGTCTCGCTCTCGTGAATCTCGCTCTAGCTAATCTCGTTATCATTTGGAATCCCTTTTAAAATGTCTCGCTTATAAGTTTGATTACTAAAGTTTGTCTATTCATGAATCTCTTTAGATGTCTCGTTTATCTCGCTCTTCTTTTTATAAGTGTAATTAAATTGTTGGCCCATTCTGGAAACGTCTCGCTCTCGTGAATTTCGCTCTAGCTAATCTCACTATCACTTGGAATCCCTTTTAAAATGTCTCGCATATAAGTTTGATTACAAAGTTTGTCTATTCATGAATCTCTTCAGATGTCTCGCTTATCTCGCTCTCCCTTTTATAAGTGTAATTAAATCTTTGGCTATTTGTGAACCATTCTAGAAATGTCTCGCTCTCTTGAATCTCGCTCTAGCTAATCTCTCTATCACTTGTAATCCCTTTTTAAATTTCTCGTTTATAAGTTTAATTACTAAAGTTTTTCTATTTATGAATCTCTTCAGATGTCTCGCTTATCTCGTTCTCCCTTTTATAAGTGTAATTAAATTGTTGGCTATTCTTGAACCATTTTAGAAACGTCTCGCTCTCGTGAATCTCGCTCTAGCTAATCTCACTATCACTTGGAATCCCTTTTAAAAGGTCTCGCTTATAAATTTGATTACTAAAGTTTGTCTATTCATGAATCTCTTCAGATGTCTCGTTTATCTCGCTCTCCTTTTTATAAGTGTAATTAAATTGTTGGCTATTTGTGAACCATTCTGGAAACGTCTCGCTCTCGTGAATCTTGCTCTAGCTAATCTCGCTATCACTTGTAATCCCTTTTAAAATTTCTCGCTTATAAGTTTGATTACTAAAGTTTGTCTATTCATGAATCTCTTCAGATGTATCGTTTATCTCGCTCTCCCTTTTATAAGTGTAATTAAATTGTGGCTATTCGTGAACCATTTTGGAAACATCTCGCTCTCGTGAATCTCGCTCTAGTTAATCTCGCTATCACTTGGAATCCCTTTTAAAATGTCTCACTTATAAGTTTGATTTCTAAAGTTTGTCTATTCATGAATCTCTTCAGATGTCTTGCTTATTTCGCTCTCCCTTTTATAAGTTTAATTTAACTTATTGGCTATTCATGAATGAATCTCCTATATTCATGGTAGTTCTACACTAACAATTTAAATAACATGTCAGTAAAATTACATAAATAATATACATAATATACATGTACGTCAATAATATGGAGTGTTTGTCCACAATTGACATGCCAATTTCATCCTATAGTCAGTGATCTTATCCTGAGTTATTTCAGATAGGGCATTACCAGTCACTAAATGTTCTAATAATTTCACAACAAATATTCCACAATCTAACAACCCATATTGTGTATTCGTAGAGGTAGGTTGAGATATCTTCCAACGAGATGTTTTGATGTCTGGCTTCCAACGTTTCAAGTCACAGTAGTGAAGAAGCGATGGTAGGGTGTAAGTCAACGGCTCAAGGAAAGACTCCAGCTTCTTCTTCGATGTCATGGATGGTAGTGAATCAAATACGAACAACTGGTCTCTATTTAGATTGAATGCTATCAACATCCAATGTTGATCGATGTTTGTTGTCGTATATACGAAGTCCACATCTGACCACTTGACATCGAATTTACCCATGACATAATCCGGTAACATTTCATCCCCCATGCTACGGCAGCATCCAAAGTCGACTTGTTCTTAATATATTTGTAGATCCCATCTTGAGAATTTAGGTGACTCTACACGGCGAAAAGAACATTAATAACACATAATAGTCAACCAACGTATTCCTATTCAAAACTGTAGTAAATGGTTACTGTTATTCTAATTGGCAAGATGGTGAAGCGAGTCATACACATGTCTGGTTGTCTATAGAATTTACCTTTCATGAACTTAAATAGGATATTTAGGGTCTGCATCAAGAACAAGATATACATTAGGAGAGGGGAGTAAACTGTATGTACTTGGTAAAAAGGACAAGGATCGTAAACTTACGTCACACTCAACCCATGAACTTGGTTCAGTCAATTCCTGAAAAAAGGATTTGGATAATGGTTGAACTGCATTTTCTTGAACCTCGTTTTCCATATTCTTATCGGCAATCCAGTTCACCATCTCCTTGAATATAGCAACTGGAACCTCATGCTCCAAGGAGTATTGGATCGTCGCTTTAAATTGTATCGTAGGTACCCTAGGGAGAGGGTACTTAATATTTGGACGATCTAAAGGAAGTTGAACCTTAATTTCCTTCTCTTTTGTTATTTTCTTTTTTAGTTCAATGGGAGGTGTGTATTTATCAACGACCTTTCTCTTACGTGTTGTTTTTCTACTCTCAACTATAACCTACAGAAATATAACAAAATGGTGAACATGTTGAATAAAAAATATAAAGAAAGAAATTTTTTAATCATATAATGATCATACCTGTGAATCGAGATATAAGGTGTTAGAGGAGGTCACGATATCAAGCTGTACAGATGAATTAAGAGGTAGAGGTAGGATCGGTGACTTAGGTGGAGGTGGGGTAGGTGACTTAGGTGGAGGTGGGATAGGTAACTTAGGTGGAGATGGGGTAGGTGGGATAGATAGAGGTGGGGTAGGTGACCTACATACAGGTTGGGTGGGTGACTGAGATAGAGTCGGGATGGAGGACATGTTAGCATCATGGCCTGTCTATGAAGTGGGAGGCCTCGTCGCTTCAAACACTGTGGAACCCTTCATAGACTGTAATAGAGACAAAATAGTTGGCAATTGTGCTTTCATGTCTCTCATGTCTGTCTCTAGGTTCGATACACGGGCATCTAAGCTCGATATTGAGCTGTCAATGCTCCGTAGGACAGAACACTCCTCCTCAGGCTCAGGACGTACGTCACCCACCAGCACATCATGAAACATATACTCGCTAGGGGTGTAAGTAGGCTAGTGGATGTTTTGGTCCCCATCAGATTCGTCGTCCCTCACTTCACCTTCTGAATTACCCTGTTGTTCACCTTCCTCATCTTCTGAACTATTCTCTGAACTACTGCCACTCTTTGAACTACTAGAGCTCTCTGAACTTTTGATGTCAAAGTGTGCTTGTCTTACGGCCCATCTATCAATTGGGGTGTCCCGAAACTCCTTCTCAGCATCGGACATGACAAGACTCTTTTTGACTTTTTTTTTGCATTAAGAAACCCAGTAAGATGGTTAATATACATTTAACTATCGAATAAACATATTTTGGCTACATAGATTACACTTACATTTTGAGATTCAAAAATGTCTCTCTTGAGTGCTTTGAATGACACCGAGTGGGAGCATGACCACCATAATATACGAGGCACAGCTACCTTGCTCTTTTGAGTGGCAACGTTCCTTGCTATTGATGATAGGATCTCGTACGTCCACACCTAAATCCAAACAACTCAAATTTATAACTATGTTAATGTTAAACCAAAGATAAAGTTAAATTGAGGAACATCTACCTGGAATGCTTGGGGAAATCCACGAAGCGAGTACTTCATAACATAGTTTTTACTTCCCCTCACCCTCTCCTTGTATAAACCAACCTTGTTGTTCAGTGCAGTCTTCAGGGCGTTGAGTGTCCTCTACCAAATAATTGTACCCCAATCAAGATTGTTGTAGTTATTTATGTCTTCAACATCGTTAAATAGAGTACGATTGTTGTAGTTATCTATGTCTTCAACATCGTCAAATAGAGTACGATCAACAACATTCTTTTGCTTGTTTTTACCCATCATTGCAACCTCTGTGTAATATACTAGGGTAATTTCCACAGTATCATCGTCATGTTCAAATACCAATTGTTTTTATTCTTCTTCAAGTAAATTCAAGTGGAATGCGTCTGAGGTCGGCTGATTACCAATGTACCTCGTAAAAAGTTCTTGCGAGGACTTCTCACTCCGTACAACTCGCGTAGGAGACCGCCACAAACCCGTGATCAATAAAAAGTCATCCTTCGAAAATGTGACGACCTTTCCTCTGAAAAAAAACTAATCGAGTCCACTCCTGACTTCTTCACTTCCTTTAATAACATATGGTGGTTTAGTGGGTTTTTGAATACAAGTTCAATGTCTACAAAGCGACCAAAAACTGTTTTCTTGAACATCTCTAACTGCCTTCCGAGAAGCTTCTGCTTTACAATCTTGTTGGCATTGGCAACGTGGGCCAGACACGTTACTTGCCTGAGAAACCTATCAACTTCACGAATTTTCAAAGATTTTGACATCTTAAATTACTCATACATTGTATGAACATTCAGATTATCAGTTAACAGGTTCGTACGAAAAAATCACTAACAAAACATACTGTTAAAGTCTCGTTCTCGCTCTTGCGAATCTTCCTCTCACCAATCTCGCTTTCGTTCATCTCACTCTAGCGCATCTCGCTTTTGGTCATCTCGCTCTAGCCCATCTCGCTTTTGCTCGTCTCGCTCTAGCCCATCTCGCTTTCGCCCGTCTCGCTCTAGCTCATCTCGTTTTCGCCCCGTCTCGCTCTCGCAAAACTCATCCACTACCTTGTCTGACTCTAACTATATCTTCTTCGTCCTCAACCAATGCAGAACACATCAAAACCCAAAATAAAAAACAGACGCGACTAATTAAACCTCGAAACCAGTTATGAACGTGACAACCGATCAAACGAAACCAACCTAAACAGACGCAACACAACATGGAAGACAAAAATTAAATTCATTAACCTAATAGAGAACTTCAATTACGGCAGTAGATTGATGATGGTTTTGCAGAGCGAGATTGAACGACACTTGCACGATAATTTTGAGCGGAGTGAGACAACCTTTGAGTTTGAGCACACTCGTATAGGCTAGAGGGGCATTTCTGTTATCTCATATCGTGATAACTTAAGCAGAAGGTCAATTAACATTATTTTTAAAAAATGGGTCATTTGACATTTTGGATCCAAAAATTGGGTCATCCGTACAAATTTCCCCTGTTTTTATAATTGGGTGGTACGGACAGACCCAAAGTGAGACGAAAAGGGTTGTGGAGGTTTTGTTTTTCTATAAGAAATCAACGGTGAATGTTTGGTTGAGGCCAATTGAGGGTGTTGAAACGACGGTGGATCATGATGATATGGTGTTGATGGAATTTAAAGACCTTCAAGTTTCTGTTATGCCTAAGGCTGAGGGAACGGAGTACCAAGCTTCTACTATGTGGTCGCCGTTCGTGGCAGCGACTAACCGGATTGATGTTCATCAGCCGCATGTTCCTAGCTTTGTGGTTGGAGGACACACTGTCAGGTAATTTGATTAAGGAGAAAATTAGACTTTTATTTAGTAACATTTAAAGTTGTATTTGAACTTTGAAAAAAAAAATCTTTTTTTTTTCATTTTTGTTTTTGTCGTTAGTTTTCTATTATTGTAGAAGAAACAAAAAGCCTAAAATTATATTTTTCTTTCACCTTTTATGGGCACTTATTTACCATTGATGCATAAGGGACAAATCTTTAAATCGGTTTATTTTTTTGCTAAATTATACAAAATACTTCTATTTTTTATACTTTATGTCAAAAATATCATTTCACTTTCAAACGTTTTAAAAATAACCTTAAACTTTGAAAATGAATTAAAAAATAACCATACCGTTAGATGGAAACCGTTTGTTTTTTATGGAAAATATGTCTGAACTTTCAAAGTTTAAAAAAAATATCCTTAAACTATAAAAAAAAAAAAAAAAAAAGTTTAAAATAGATCGTTAGTGTTAGTATATGAAAAATCGTTAATACTATTTTACTTCTCTATTTTTATCATTTTTCTTACCTCTCTTCTTCAATATTCTCTTACTTATGTTTTTCTTTTCTAATTGTTTGACATTTGTTTATTTAAAAAAATAATAATTAAATAAATAAAATTGTCCATAATTATGGTGTGTGGACTACAAGAAGAAATGAGAACAATGGAAGCACCAAGGTATTTTAGAACTTAAATATTTTAACAAAGTCGTATACTAGTAGTTGAGAGTGTGTGTTAATATCTAAATATTTTTTTTATTTACCTATTTGTCATTTTTGTATGATTTAAGGGGGGATTTTGATTTTGAAAATTTGTGAGATTATGTGGAGTTTAATGTTTTAACTTAGAGTTTTAGTTGCTTAGAAAATTGGTGTAGAAATTGAAAAATCAAAGAGAATATCTATATGTTAATACAGAAGTGAAAAGAACTTCATTCACTTACAGAATTAGTTACAAATCAAGCTACTTTTAAATACTTTGTATAACTAATTTGTACAGTGAGAGAGAGCATATTGTAATTGAGTGACTACATTATCTTGAAGCAATCTTAAATAAAAAACTCTGTCAACTTCTTCGTGGACGTAGGCCTCCCTTTGCCGAACCACGTAAACGATCGTGTTCTTCTTCTTCTTATCGTCTTCCTCTATCGTATACCTCTGACCCACTGATCGTGTACCTTTAGCAAACGATTGTTTAGTTTTAGCCAACTATCGTTTACTTCTGCAAGCCTCATCGTGTAGATGACCATCGTTTAGACGACCTTGTCTAGATGATCTTCAGTAAAGCCTTCATCATCTAGATGACTCGTGCCTTATCGTCTAGACGACCCAGCTTTACCTTCCATCGCCTAGACGATTGAAGACTCATCGCCTCTGTAAATTCCAGCAGCCTCCCAGCGATCCCTCTTTTCTTTTTCTCTTGTTCTTTCTCTGCAAAAAGAAAAGAAAAGATTAGTCATTCGAAGGGCATTTCCAGCAAAATATTAAAGTTCTAATCTTAGCCATCAAAGTGTAAGACCAAGATCATTCATCACACGAATTATGCTTTTAGGACGCGGATTTGTGTTTGTGTGAAGAACAAGGTGGTATCTGGTATTCGTTTAAGGGCCATCGTTCACTCAAGGCCCAAAAGACTTAGTAATTCAGTCTTTCTTTTAGCCCGTTTTCCGCATATCAAGCCCAACAAGTTGTATCAGAGCCTGCAAGAAAGCTTCAAGATTAGTCAAGAGTAAAAAAAGTAATAATCTTGGAGTCTTTCAGTCGAATTTCAATGCAGAAATGGCAGTTGCAAGGTATGACATTAAGAAATTTGATGGAAAAGGTGACTTTGGTTTGTGAAAGGCCAAAATTAAGGCTATCTTGGGACAGCAGAAGGCACACAAGGCCCTAGATGATCCAGCAAAGCTGCCAAGCACAGCAACAGAAGAAGAAAAATAAAATATGGAGCCATGGAACACTAGATTTGAACTTGTCTGATAATGTCCTATGACAAGTAATTGATCAGGAGACAGCTTACAAGATGTGGAACAAATTAAATGAGCTATATGAGACAAGGAATCTGCCTAATAAATTTTTCCTAAGGGAAAGGTTCTTTACATTCAAAATGAGTGCATCAAAGTCATTAACAGAGAACCTAGATGATTTCAAGAGAATTACTACTGAGTTTGAGACTCAAGGAAAAGAAATTGGGGCAGACAATGAAGCATTTGTGCTTCTTAACTCATTACTAGAATCCTATAGAGAAGTGAAGACAGCCTTAAAATATGGGAGAGATTCCATTACTACTGATATCATAATTTCTGCCCTTAAAATCAGAGAAATGAAGCTCATTTCAAGCAAAGAAGACAAGCCTAGTGCATAAGGCTTGTTTGTTAAAGGGAAGTCAAAACAGAACAACAAGAAGAAAGGCAAACAGAGCTCAACTGATGAAGGAGGAAAAGAGAAGTTCAAGGTCATATGCAAATATTGTAAAAAGCTTGGGCATTTAATCAAAGATTGCAGAACAATAAAATGGAAAAATGAGCAGAAAAATAAGCAATCTCAGCCATAACCCAAAGTCCATCCAAATCTGTCAGGTGAAACCTCAGTTTTTGAGGACTCTTAGTTTTATTCTGATGCTTTGGCTACATCTAATTGCAGGGCAGAAGAAGAAGTAAATAAGAACCTATATTGGGTTCTAGATTCAGGGTGTTCATTCCACATGATACCTCACAAAGGCTGGTTTAGTACTTACAGAGAATTGAATGGAGGATCAGTCTACATGGGAAACAATAACTCATGTCCAGTGGTTGGGATTGGTTCAGTCTCATTGAAACTAGAAGATGGAACAGTCAAGCTGAAATGTCAGACATGTGCCTAAGCTGAAGAGAAATCTAATTTCACTAAGCATGCTTGATTCTATTGGCTGTGAATACCGAGGCAAGGAAGGTTACTGTGAAGTTTTGAAGAACAGTAAGCCTATCCTTAGAGTGGTGAAGATAAATAGAGTGTATGCAGTGCAAGGAGTTCATCAGGTACACTCAGCTTTGATTATGACTCAAAACTAGCCTACTGAAGGAGAACTATGGAATAAAATACTCTCACACATTAGTGCCAAAGGTCTACAAGCTCTAGCCAACCAAGGTATTCTACCTAAGGGAGTTCACCAGAGCCTTTCCTTTTGTGAACATTATGTAATAGGGAAGGCTATTAGGCAGAGCTTTGTGAAGGCTCAGCACACAACCAAGGCCATCTTTGACTATGTGTATTCAGACTTATGGGGTCCTTCACCTTTTCAATCATTAAGTGGTGCCAGGTATTTCCTAACTTTTGTTGATGATTACTCAAGAAAGAGCTGGATCTATTTCCTTAAATCTAAGGATTTAGTGTTTGAAAAGTTTAAAGAATGGAAGGTTATGGTTGAAAAATTGTCTAACTATCAGATTAAGTGTCTTAGAATAGATAATGGGCTTGAATTGTGCAGAAGAGTTCAATGTTTATTGCAGACAGCATGGCATATCTAGACATAAGACAGTTGGGTATACACCCCAGCAAAATGGAATAATAGAGAGGTTAAACAGAACAATATTAGAGAGGGTGAGAAGACTACTATCTGATACTATACTACCTGAGAAGTTTTGGGCAGAGGCAGCCTCTTATACAGTCTATACACTAAATAGATGCCCTCATGCATCTCTTAACCTTCTAACCCCTGAAGAAAGATGGACCAAACAGCCACCTAACTTGAATAACCTAAGGGTGTTTGGCTGCATTGGCTTTGTTCATCAGAGTAAAAGGAAACTAGCTGCCAGAGTTGTGAAGTGTATGTTTTTGGGCTTCACGGAAGGTGTTAAGAGGTTTAGAATGTGGCACCCTATAGAGAAAATATGCATAACTAGTAGAGATGTAATTTTCAGAGAAGATGAAATGTATATGCAGAAAACTAACCCTAATGTTTCAACACCTCAAGAGAAGAGTGATACAATTGAGGTGTTGCAAATTCTAGTTCCTACTTCTTATCCTTTAAGCTCTGAATCATACTTTGATCAACTACCTCATCTAGAAGAAGAAGTAGAAGATGCTACTATTGATATTGAGCAAGAAGAACCAGAGTTGAGAAGTTACAACCTAGCAAGAGATAGGCAGAGAAGAAACATTGTCCCACCATCAAAGTATGAAGACTACTTAGCTTTGAATGCTTCTGATTTGTCTAATAATGTAGAACCCTCAACCTTTGAGGAAGTAGTGAGTTGTTCTAAAGCTAAGATGTGGATAGAAGCTATGAATGAAGAGATTGACTCACTAGTGAGAAATAAACACATGGGAGTTAACAACTTTGCCAAAAGGATGCAAACCAATTGCATCCAAATGGGTGTACAAGCTGAAGGAAGGTTTTTTTAATGATCAAGGACCTAGATTTAAAGCTAGGTTGGTTGCTAAGGGCTTTACACAAAGGCCAAGTGTTGATTTTAATGAGATTTTTTCTCCAGTGGTAAAACAGACTTTTATCAGATTATTATTGTCGATTGTAGCTCAAAATAACCTAGAGCTGAAGTAACTAGATGTCAAAATAGCTTTTCTACATGGCTTCCTAGAGGAAGTTATCTACATGAGCCAACCAAAGGGGTATGAGGTCAAAGGGAAGGAAGATTATATGTGCCTACTGAAAAAAATCTATAATGGCCTCAAACAGTCCCCAAGATGCTGGAACAAAAGGTTTAGTGACTTTGTTCAGAAGAATGGTTTCTATAGAAGCTTCTATGACAGTTGTGTTTATATAAATATAGAGTCCTGTACTCATCCTATCTACTTGCTACTATATGTGGATGATATGCTTCTAGCTGGAGCAACAATGAAAGAGCTGAATAAAGTAAAAGAACTACTGAAATCAGAGTTCGAAATGAAAGAAATGGAAAATGCAACAAGAATACTTGGCATTGACATTATTAGAAACAGAAAAATAAGTATTATAAACATTGATCAGTCACAATACTGCATTAAATTGCTAAAAAGGTATCAGATGACAAAGGAAAAAGCAATAACTACTCCTATAGCCAACTATTTCAAACTCTCAGCAGAGAATTCACCTAAAGATTCAGACATTGAGCATTACCAAATCATGTCAACAGTTCCTTATTCCCAAGTTGTGGGAAGTTTAATGTATTTAATGGTGTCTACAAGACCTAAGATTGCCTATGCTACTAGCCTGGTGAGTAGATACATGGCTAATCCAGGTAAGAGGCACTGGGAGGCTACAAAGTGGATTATGAGGTACCTAAAGGGTACTACTAATGCTAAACAAAAGTACCAACAGTTATCAGACAGTGAACCAGAGCTGGTTGGTTATGTAGACTCAGATTATGTAGGAGATCTAGACAAGCAGAGGTCATTATCGGGGTATATCTTCCTATTTAGAAGGTGTGTCCTAAGCTGGAAGGCTACCTTACAATCAGTAGTAGCCCTTTCTACTACTGAAGTAGAGTTCATAACACTATCAGAAACAGTGAAGGAAGGCCTATGGCTAAAGGGTCTCCTAAGTGACTTCGGAATTAAACAAAGCACATTGAAGATCTTTTGTGATAATCAGAGTACAATTCTTTTGTCAAAGCATCCATAGTATCATAACAGAACAAAACATATAGATGTGAAATATCATTTCATACGATAACAGATAAAAGCTAAACAGATTGAAGTTCTAAAAGTTCATACCTCAGAGAATGTCTCCAATATGTTGACAAAAACAGTCACTCAGCTCAAACTCCAGAAGTGCCTTGATATAATAGGGTTTGAGCTGAGAGACAAAGATTAAAGCAAAGAGACAGTCAGATCAGAGAAGCTGAAGAAAGCATGAAGTTCATTTCAAGGTGGAGATTGTTAATACAGAAGTGAAAATAACTTCATTCAGTTACAGAATTAGTTACAAATCAAGCTACCTTTAAATACTTTGTATAACTAATTTGTACAGTAAGAGAGAACATATTATAATTGAGTGCTTACACTTATCTTGAAGCAATCTTGAATAAAAAACTTCGTCAGCTTCTCCGTGGACGTAGGCCTCCCTTGGTCGAACCACGTAAACGATCGTGTTCTTCTTATTCTTATCGTCTTTTTTTATCGTATACCCCTGACCCACCGATCGTGTAGCTTTAGCAAACGATCATCTAGCTTTTAGCCAACGATCGTTTACTTCTGCAAGCCTCATCGTGTAGATGACCATCGTTTAGACGACCTTGTCTAAACGATCTTCAGTAAAGCCTTCATCTTCTAGACGACTCGTGCCTTATCGTCTAGACGACCCCAGCTTTACCTCCCATCACCTAGACGATTGAAGACTCCTCGCCTCTGCAAATTCTGGCAGCCTCCTGGTGATCATCTCTTTTCTTTTTCTCTCGTTCTTTCTCTACAAAAAGAAAAAAAAAAAAAAAAGATTAGTCATTCGAAGGGCATTTCCAGCAGAAGATTGAAGTTCCAATCTCAGCCATCAAAGTGTAAGGCTGAGATCGTTCATCACACGGATTCTACTTTTAGCACGCGGTTTTGTGTTCGTGTGAAGCAACAAGGTGGTATATGGTATTCGTTTAAGGGCCATCATTCACTCAAGGCCCAAAACACTTAGTAATTCAGTCTTTCTTTCAGCCCATTTTCCGCATATCAAGCCCAACACTATATCAAAAAATAAATCAGGATATCTATATAATTTATTTTAGAAATGGTTCTTTTCGAACTTAAGAAAACTTCAAATAGATTGAGCACTATACTACAATAGGAGCATTTTTATTTTTATTTTATTTGATCTTATTTTGAAATTTTATAGTTATCTTTGCAATGAAATATGAATGGTTTTTGTTTACATATAAACAATAAGGGTAAACTTTTTTTAAATTTGAAGGGTATTTTTGAAACTTTTTGAACTTCATAGGTATTTTGAAACAAAATATTAACCGTGTCCATCCAAAACTAACGGTAAAGATATTTTTTTAAAAACTCTTTTGAAAGTTTAAGGTATTTTTTAAAACTTTTGAAACTTCAAGGACATTTTTAACATAAAGTTCAAAGTTTATGGACATTTTTTTATAATTTAGTCTTTATGTTTTTTTTATTATCACTATTTTGAGTTCAACCAGTGTGAGGTGAAAAATTAATTTTGTCTAGTTGGCTAACACATTTTGTTTTATGGTTTCAAACTATCTTTAAATACATAATTATATTAAATAAAGATAATAACATATAGAAATATATTATGTCATGTTATAAACACAATTCAGGTTCTTTAGAAATTAAAATAGGCATTACTATGTGTTTTAAATTATATACTATTACAAAATAATAATTATACATTTTTTTTAAACATAAAACATGTTCATAAATAAATTAATAATATTTTAGTGTCAAGTGAGTAGTTTTATGATTTATAAATATAGTCATTTTGCCTTCAAGGCATGACTCAAATTAATTCAATTTGAGAAATTGAATATTGAAATGTTGAATTTAATTAATTTGGAATTAATTAAATTGGAAATTTGTATTTTTGAAAAAATGGAGAAAATGGGTTTTCCCACTTTCACCTTCAAGCATGAGGTGCTTCTCATGCACAATCACACAATTTCCACTTGAATTGGGAAGTAGCTGCTGGCCATCAATCAGATTGAAGGTGATTGCATGCTGTGATTCAATAGAAACTCTCAGATTTGAAGAAGAAAATGATGAACTAGAGTTGAAAATTTTGATTTTATGCACTTATTCTTCTTCCTCCTAAAACCCACATTTTACCTTCATAAATTCACTAAAATCTAAGTTCCACATTCAAATTCAAGGTTGAGAATAGTAGAGAATATCTCTTGGTGGTTCATGGTTGATTTGGAGCTGAATTGGAGTGAAGAGCAGCTTAGAATTGAAGAATTAATCTAGAGGTATGTAACATGAAACCCACTTATGTATTTTTTGAAAATGCATGCTTTAGAACTCAAATTAAATGTAATTATAGTGCTTATTAATTCTTTTTGCTTCAGTTGCATGCTAGTATATCCCATCAATTAGTATCAGAGCATGATTTAAGCACTCAATTAATGTTAATTTGAGTTTTGGTGGGTGAATTTCTGAAGTTGCATGTTTAGACTGATATGGATGGTTTTTTGAGCTTTGGCATTAGATTCCTTGATTTCCAAGTTAAATTTGTAATTAACTTTTGTTTGATGAAATTATATGTGTGCTCTAGAGTCTGTAATTTATTTGGAGTCATTAGAGTCCGATTTAAGCTGTAATTTGGAGATTGAAGCAAGCCAGGTCATGAAGTAGCAGCTAGCGGATTGCATTCTGCCTAAGTAGCGTTGCAACACTACGTCTGAGTGTTGCAACACTGTACTTGGTGAAGACCACAGCGTTGCAACACTAGGATAAGCGTTGCGACGTTGTTCATCCTAGTTGAGCAACACACGTTTCGAGTCGGTTTGTACGGACGAGGCCTGGTGCGACCGATTCAACCCTATTTGGATCGATTCAACCCATTTTGATGCTTTGGAGGTCCGGTTCAAGCGGTTCGGGTTCGGTTCGAGTGGTTCTACACCAAATTGAAGCTTTTTTGGACCTTTTTTTTGTAATAATTTACTTATTTTGCTTGCTTAGGATTCTAAAGTTGAACCATATCATTGTTTATTTAAATAATTATGCATGTGATTTATGTTGTATTTAAATTTAAACATGTTTGTGCATATTGTATGCCATTTAGATTTAAATCCCACTATAGGAAGCATGTTATATGCATTATGTATATGTTATAAATTGTTATACTGTATAGAATGCATGTTTTGGGTTTCACTTATTTAATATAACTGTTATATTAAATTTGAATGCCTTTGATGCATGTTGTGGATGTGAGAGCATATCTAATTTTCATAAGTTGTTATAAAACTGAGTTAGACATTAAAATCCATAACGAAGATAAGTTGCATGCTCATGTAAGTTAATCACCCATTTTAAATAAATTAAAATAGGTCGACATCTTGTAAAACGTGGTTACAAACTCAACCGGTATATAATCTTGTCTAAGGCTGGAGGTACTTAAGTTGACGGTCTATGGAACACCTCCTGTCTAGGGATTATGGTCGAATAATTGAACATTGTTAATTGGTTCTATAAGCATACGTGAGCGGCGTTAGGTAATGAAACGGTCTATCACCTAGACATCGTAGGTTTAAAATCCATTTATAAGCGTTATACTTGGATAAACCACATAGGCTTAGGGTTGTTTATTTAGCCGAAATGAACCTAGGTATAAATATACCCAATTTAATAGTAGAACACTTCAGTGGAAGTTTAATAACTTATATGATAAAGTTATTAGAACACTTCAGTGGGAGATTAATAACATATACGATATGTTATTTTTAGCTCTCATGTCCCTAAGAGTTCACAATCGAGATTTAAGCGATACTTCGTGTCACCCTGGGAGTGATCTCCATTCGAAAAGTATTTGCGTAAATCTGGATTCTGGTGAATAAGGGAAAGTCATTCGAACATAAATCAAATATATGATAAATAGATTTCAACTTCCACATCTCCACATAGTTCACATCGTGAGATTCATATAATGCTTCGTGTCACCCTGAGAGTGACCTCCATTCGGAAAGTGTTTGTATAAGTCAATAACAAGGTGAACTAGGGAAGTAGTTCATAGTAAGTGGGTAAAGGATATGTGTCAACGTGTCCTGCGATCTCTTCCATTAGTTTGGACCGTGAGATTCCTATATTATGTATGCTATTTTGCTTTAGACGGCCCTTACTAGTCGTTTAATGACGGCGATCCCCTCTGAGGGTTGTAATATAAGATTCGGAACAACTCAAACTTCAGAAATGGATAGGATTTCTTAGGTCCAATCCCAACCTTGACTCTCCACTTCAATAGCATAGTTGGGTCTGACCTCTGACGTCTGAAAACAGAGGTTTATACTTACAGAATTACTAAAGTGTTAGTAATTTCTGATCGAAAACGGTAACTGAACGACTATAGGAATCAGAGTTATTCTAGAGATAGTGTTTCGTCAAAATTGTTTTTCTTTAGTGAAGGAGTATTTGACTACCCTTCGATAACACGTATTCTGACTCACTATCATATCATTGCAAATAAATAATGGTTATGGGTACATTATTACTTGTTTTGCTAAAACTTTGACTTTGGATTTAGTTGCAATTTGCTAACTAGAATTTGTTTAAAATTTTTTCAGCATGTCAAATTCTTCTAGAATACTCGCTTCCAAATTAGTTAATAGTAAAATCGAGTCAACAAACAAATTACTAGCAATTGATAATAAAGAGTTTTAACAGAGGATTGTCCTCTATCTCCTAACTCATCTAAAGTTTTGAACAATATAGATGAGAATGAAAAATTTGAACAACAAGATAAATATGATTTATTTGTTATCGAAGCATGTTTAGTGAAAAACGATAAAACTTGGATAATTGATTCTGGTGCTGCTAATCATGTATGTATTTTCTCACAGGAAACAAGTTCCTGGAGATAATTGACAGAAGGCGAAACAATCTTTAAGATAGGGACCGGAGAGGTTGTTTCAGCTAAAGCAGTGGGAGATATGAAGTTATTTATAGGAGATAAATACATTTATCTTTAAAATGTTTATTATATTCCTTCTATGAAAAGCAATCTAATATCTATCTCTTGTTTACTAGAACAAAATTATAAAGTTTCTTTCGAAAATGATAAAAGTGTTTATCAATTCAAGAAATAACCAAATTTGTTCTGCAAAATTAGAAAATAACTTGTGTTTGTTAAAATCGACTGAGGTTAGAGCCGTATTGAACATAGAGATGTTTAAAATGGCTAAGACTCATAAGAAAAGGAAAGTTTCTCCAAATGCCTACATTTGGCAGTTAAGACTGGGCCACATAAATCTCAACAGGATTTAGAAACTGATTAAGAACGGTCATTTAAATAAGCTAGAAGACAATTCATTACTGCCTTGTGAATCTTGTCTTGAGGGTAAAATGACAAAAAGATCTTTTTCTGGAAAAGGTCTTACAGCCAAAGAACCTTTGGAGCTAGTACATTCAGACCTTTGTGATCTTATGAATGTTAGAGCTAGAGTAGGGTAAGAATATTTCACCAGCTCTATTGAGGACTATTCAAGGTATGAGCATATTTACCTAATTCGTCAAAAGTCTGAAACATTTGAAAAGTTCAAATAATATAAGGCTAAGGTTGAAAACCAACTAGATAAAAAGATTAAAATACTTCAATCAGATCGAGGTGGTAAGTATATGAACTTAGAATTTCAGAACTATTTAATAGAACATGAAATTCAGTCTCAACTCACAGCCCCTGGCACATCTCAGCAAAAGGGTGTGGCAGAAAGGAGAAACAGAACCTTGTTGGACATGGTTCGTTCCATGATGAGTTATACTCAGTTACCAAATTCTTTTTGGGGACATGCAATTGAAACTACAGTGTACAATTTAAACATGGTTCCCTCAAAAACTGTTTCTGAAACACCTTACAAGCTTTAAAAAGGATGTAAAGGAAGTTTACATCACGTCAGAATTTTGGGTTGCCCAACACATGTGTTGGTACAAAATCCTAAAAAGTTGGAACGTCGTTCAAACGTATGCCTATTTGTAGGCTACCTAAAAGAAATGAAAGGTGGTTTCTTTTAAGATCCTCAGGAAGACAAGATATTTGTATCGACAAATGCAACCTTCCTAGAGGAAGACCGCATGAAGAATCATCAACCTCGCAGTAAGCTAATAATAGAAGAAATGTCCAGACAAATGGCAGGTCCATCAACAAGAGTTGTTGATGAAACTTGTACTTCACATCTTTCTCAAGAGTTGAGAATGTCTCGTCATAGTGGGAGGGCTGTACAATAGCCTGACCGCTACATGGGTTTAATTGAAACTCTAGTCATCATACCAGATGATGGCTTAGAGATCCATTGACTTTAAAACAAGCAATGAATGATGTGGACAAAGACCAATGGATTAAAACCATGAACCTTGAAATAGAATCTATGTATTTCAATTCTGTCTGAGATCTTGTAGATCAACCTGGAGGGATAAAACCCATCAGTTGCAAATGGATCTATAAGAGAAAATGAGACCAAGCTGATAAGGTACAGACCTGCAAAGGTAAACACGTGATAAAAGGGATTACCCAAAGAGAGGGGGTAGACTATGAAGAAACCTTCTCTCCGGTTGCCATGATAAAGTCAATTAGAATACTCTTATCCATAGCTGCAATTTATGATTATGAAATATGGTAAATGGATGTCAAGACAACCTTTCTAAATTGTTATCTTGAAGAGAGTATCCATATGTCTCAACCAGAAGGGTTTATTGAACAGGATCAAGAGCAAAAGATTGCAAGCTTAATCGATCCATTTATAGGTTGAAACAAGCATCTAGATCCTGGGATATGAGGTTTGACACTGCGATCAAATCTTATGGCTTTGAACAAAATATTGATGAACCTTGTGTTTACAAGAAATTTGCTAACAAAACTGTCGTTTTTCTGGTGTTGTATGTTGATGATATTCTACTCATTAGAAATGAAGTAGAATTTCTAGTTGACGTTAAGAGATGACTGGCTACGCAATTTCAAATGAAAGATTTAGGAGAAGCACAATATGTTCTTAGGATCCAAATAGTTCGAAATCGCAAGAACAGAACTTTAGCATTATCTCAAGTATCTTATATAGACAAGATGTTGTCTAGATATAAAATGCAAACTTCCAAGAAAAGAATGTTGTCTTTCAGACATGGAATTCATCTATCTAAGGAACAAAGTCCTAAGACACCTCAAAAAGTTGAGAATATGAAACGAATTCCATATGCATCAGCAGTAGAGAGTCTTATGTATGTCATGTTGTGTACATGTCTCGATATATGTTATGTAGTTAGAATAGTCAGCAGGTTTCAGTCCAATCCTGAATATGATCATTAGACTGTCGTTAAGAATATTCTCAAGTATCTTCGGAGAACAAGAAATAATATGCTCATGTATGGTGCTGAGGATCTGATCCTTACTAGATACACTGATTATAACTTCCAAACCGATATTGATTCAAGGAAATCAACTTCGGGGTCAGTATTCACTCTGAATGGAGGAGTAGTTATGTGGAGAAGCATCAAGCAAAGTTATATTGTTGACTTCCCGATGAAAGTTGAGTATGTAGCTATAAGTGAAGCAACAAAAGAAGCAGTATGGCTCAGAAAGTTCCTCACTAACCTGGAAGTAGTTTCTAATATGCACCTCCCTGTCACCCTCTATTGTGACAACAGTGGAGCAGTGACAAATTAAAAGGAACCTTGAAGCCATAAACGAGGAAAGCACATCGAGCGGAAGTACCATCTGATCAGGAAGATTGTACACAGAGGAGACATGATCGTCACACAGATAGCCTCACAAGACAACTTAGTTGATCTATTTACAAAGTCCTTCTCGGCTAAAGTGTTCGAGGGTCACCTAATAGGATAAGGTCTACGAGATACTTATAACTAGAGAAAGTGGGAGAATTTATGGGTATCTGATGCCCTAATTTATTGTATTTATTCTCTCATTGTAACTTAACGTTGTATATATTTGTATATATATTAATCCAGTGGATTTTTAGTCTAAGTGGGACTATTGTTGGGTTTTATGTCCTAAAACTCGCAGTTTGTAAAGTTAAACATATTCTATTATCAATAAGAATGTTATTCAACATTTCTTCAATAAACTTGTTATTGAATTTTTTACATTGCGTTTGTAAAGTCTAAATCCAATAAACTAAGATCCATAGCTATTACATGAATACTTGAACTTTATGTAGAGACATAAAAATGGATCAAAATTCGAGTAAATAGCTAAAATGGTCTATAGTATATGATTAAGGCTGGGTACTTTATTTTGGTAACACTATTGGATGCGGCCTACTCTGTAGCTATTACAAGTTGTTATAAATGTGCTACAAACGAAGTGATCCTGATTTGTTCATGTATTGACATAAGGAGTGCGAGCATCCTAAGCAATGAGTTTACATAAGATCGGACCAAGAAATAAGTCACTTTTACTTTATAACGCTGTTTACTATTTAAGACTGATTATTTCGCTTAGATAACCTAGGTAACTCATCTTAATCCTGAGCTAACTATGAACTCTTGTTTATTCGGGATTATCCTTAAATTTGCATAGGTGAGGGTTGGCTCAATAGCGCCTACTCAATAACCTCCCATTTCAGGGGTAAGATCGGGTCGATAGCTGGGGACATAGGGTGTAAGACGAAATTCAAGCCTACCTAATATAGGGAAAGGATAAAGGTTTTTCTCTTAAATACTGAATCCAAGTCTTGAGCAAGGGGCCCTACCCTCTCACTGGCCCGTGAGGGATCCGGTTTAGTGATTAGATCATAAACCAATTGTTTATTAGAGGATCAGTGGGAAAACAACATATTGACCCAACCATTATTATGAACAACCTGTGAATGGTTGACTTACTGATTATGTTTATATCATGTGGACATAAATATATCTACAGTGAGGAGAGTGCAACTATCGAGTTATAGTGGTGTGACTTGATAGTTAACGAATACTCATTAATTCGGTCTAAAGAGTTTTAGCCAATTAATCTTAATCGTTGGAGCTCATGATTTGTAGGTCCATAAGGTCCCTCTACTAGCTCGTAAAACATGAACACCTTGAATTATTAAATTGAGTGAATTTGGAATGGTATCAATTTGAATTGTTCAAATTGAATTTCAATTTGAAAATGTTCAAATTGAAATTAGGGTTTTGAGTTTGAATCAGTTAAAAATCAAATTAGGGTTTGTTTAATTATATTCGATATAATTACCGTTTAATTTGATGAAATTAAACAAAATTGGAGAGTTTATAATGTTTAAATATTGATTTAAATATTAATTGCATGAATAAGATTCATGTTGGAAATTAGATGTGTGATTAATTCGATATTTGATATTAAATTAATTAATTAATTAAATATATTTAATTAACGAAAAATCAAATTAGTTTCAATTTTAAAATTTAATTTGAGAAATTGAATATTGAAATGTTGAATTTAATTAATTAGGAATTAATCAAATTGAATTTATTTAATTTGGAATTAATTAGATTGGAAATTTGAATTTTTGAAAAAAATGGAGAAAGTGGGTTTTTTCCCACTTTCACCTTCAAGCATGAGGTGCTTCTCATGCACAATCACACAATTTCCACTTGAATTGGGAAGTAGATGTTGGCCATCAATCAAATTGAAGGTGGTTGCATGTTGAGGTTTAATAAAAACTCTCAGATTTGGAGAAGAAAATGATGAACTAGAGCTGAAAATTTTGATATCTGCACTTCTTCTTCTTCCTCTTAAAACCCACATTTTACCTTTAAAAATTCACTAAATGTTGAGTTCCACCACTCAAATTCAAGGATGAGAATAGTAGAGAAGATCTTGGTAGTTCATGGTTGATTTGGAGTTGAATTGGAGTGAATAGCTGCTTGGAATTGAAGAAATCATCAAGAGGTTATGTAACATGAAACTCACTTATGTATTTTCTGAAATCCATGCTTTAGAACTCAAATTAAATGTAATTAGAGTGCTTATTGATTCTTTTTGCTTCTGTTGCATGCTAGTATATCCCATCACTCCCAACGCCACTCAGAACATCCGAGATGCATACGAGCACTAGACACAGGAGAACAAAAAGGCCTGAGCGTATATCTTGGCCACCCTTAACGCAGTTTTGGCCAAGAAGCATGAGGCCATGATCACTACATGCGAGATAATGGAGTCCCTGAGGTGAATGTTCGTACAACCGTCTACGCAGCTCAGGCACAATGATCTTAAGTACATCTTCAATAACAAGATGAAGGAGGGAACATCTATTCGAGAACATGTTCTTAATATGATAGCCCACTTCAATGTGGCAGAGATGAACGGGTCGAGGATTGATGAGGCCATCCAGGTTAGCATTATTCTGGAGTCATTACTAGAAAGCTTCCTTCACTTCGTAAGTAATGCTATTATGTACAGGATTGATTACAACCTTACTACTCTACTAAATGAGTTGCAGACTTTCCAATCTTTACCGAAAAGCAAGGGAAAAAAGGTTGGTGAGGCAAATATTGCTTCATCATCTAAAAGGTTCCACAAAGGTTCGACCTTAGGAACTAAGTCTGCACCTTCTTCTTCCTACACTAACAAGTGGAAGAAGAAAAAGAGTCGTAAGGGGAAGGCGCCTGCTAACCCACAACCTACTACTCTATGGGGTAGGCAACTAGTGTGGGTTGAAAAGGGAAAATATTTCCACTGCCACCAAGACGGCACTGAAAGTGAAATAGTTGACGTTATTTGGCTGAGAAAAAGAAGGCAAAACAAGGTAAATATGATTTACTAGTTTTGGAAACTTGTTTAGTGGAGAATGATGATTCTGCCTGGATTATTGACTCTGGGCCACTAACCATGTTTGTTCTTCATTTCAGGGAATTAGTTTCTAGCGGCAGCTTGGTGCTGGTGAGATGACGATGCGACTTGGAACTGGACACGTCGTCTCAGTTGTGGTAGTGGGAGGTCTCCGGTTGACTTTACAGAATAGGTTTATCATTTTGAATGATGTGTATGTAGTTTTTCAGTTAAAGAGGAACTTAATTTCTGTAAAGGCTTTGCTCGAATGTAATTATACACTAAGTTTTTCAGTTAATAAAGTGTTTATTTTGAAAAATGGTGTTGATATATGTTCGGCTCAACTGGAAAACAATAGATATTTTGATTATATATGATATAATCGATATGATGTATGAGATACATCTAGTGGAGGATTGATGTAAACGAGATTTACATTAAGTTCCATGGAATAGAAAAAGAACTATGGTTTATATGTTTCATGAGATGAAATATTAAAACTATAGGTTATAAATATAGTATAATTAGTTTATTATCATTTATATTTATAATAATATTAATTATTGGATAATTAATTCTTTTTCTTTTAAATAACCAAAGTAGTCGGTGGTTATTGAATCATGGTAACCGTGAGTTTAAAAAGAAAGTGGTTTCCTATTTTCAAAAAGAGTTGTTTTACAAAAGGTTGAAAAAGTTTTGAGTTTTCTCTCCGCGCAAAAGAAACTGATGAAGTCATCAAGTAAATTCGGATTTACTAAACGACGGCTGGGCGAGCTAAACAATCGTGCAGGTGCGAGCTAAACGATCGTGCAGTATTTACTAAACGATCGCATAGTTTTGCTAGACCTGTCTCTTATACACATCTAGATGTGTATAAGAGACAGAGTAAATACAGATTTACTAAATGATGGCTGGGCGAGCTAAACAATCGTGCAGGTGCGAGCTAAACGATCGTGCAGTATTTACTAACGATCGCATAGCTTTGCTTCTGTCTCTTATACACATCTAGATGTGTATAAGAGACAGATCGAGCTGTTGCTGAGGAGTTCGTGACCGAGGCGATCATTGAGGACGAGTGCGAAGAGTTTATGCTATACTATGGTCGTGTAGATCGAGCATTTGAGGTTGTTGTTGTTCGAGCATTCATGCGCAACGAAGCATGGAGACGTTTCTGCCATTGTGCGTAGAGTTTGATCTCTTTATGCATTTGTATTTTTCATGTTGTAATTTCTCTGTATGAATTGTATATCCGCTTGTTTGAAGTTAACTGTAAATTTTATGTTAATTCATGATTGTAATTTGGAATAGTCTTGTTCCGTTGCTCATAGAAATCTCGCTTCTGATTTCCTTCAGTATCGGAGAGGAGAAATCAAACCCTATCGGACATGGTTCGGTCAATGAAGAGTTATGTTTCCTTACCTGACTCGTTTTAGGGTTTTGCAGTAGAGATTGCAGCTTATATCCTGGACTGTGTTCCCTCCAAGAGTGTTTTCAGAACACCTTTGGAGTTGTGGAATGGTCGTAAAACTAGTTTACGTCATTTTCGCATCTGGGGTTGCCCAGCACATGTGCTTAAGGCTAATCCTAAGAAACTGGAACCATGTTTGAGGTTGTGTCTATTTGTAGGCTACCTCAAAAGGACACAAGAAGGTTATTTTTATAATCCTAAAGAAAAAAAAATATTTGTATCGATAAACGCTACTTTTCTTGAAGAGGATCATATAAGGGAGCACAAACCTAGAAGTAAAATCGTGTTGAATGAGCTTTCCAAAGAAACTATTGAATCTTCAACAAGAGTTGTTGAAGAGCCTATAACCTCAACAAGAGTTGTTGATGTAGGTTCATCTAGTAGGTCAAATCCACCTCAAGTGTTGAGGGAACCTCAACGTAGTGGGAGAGTTGTGAACCCACCTATTCGCTATATGGGTTTAACTAAAATCCTAGCTATGGTAGCTGATGGCGAGGTTGAGGATCTGTTATCTTACAAGAAGGCAATGGAGGATGTTGATAGAGATGAATAGGTCAAAGCCATGGATTTTGAGATGAAGTCTATGTACTTCAACTCAGTTTGAGATCTTGTAGATCAACCTGATGGGGTTAAACCTATAGGTTGCAAATGGATCTACAAGAGGAAACGGGATGCTGATGGAAAGGTGCAGACCTTCAAGGCTAGACTGATGGCAACGGGTTATACCCAGGTAGAGGGAATCGACTATGAGAAGACTTTTTCGCCTGTTGCCATGTTGATGTCTATCTGCATCCTTCTATCCATTGCCTCATATTATGACTATGTGATATGGCAAATGGATGTCAAGGCTGCTTTTCTGAATGGCAATCTTGAGGAGACCATTTATATGGTGTAACCTGAAGGATTCATAGTCCAAAGTCAAAAGCAAAAGGTTTACAAGCCGAATCGGTCAATTTATGGACTAAAACAGGCATCTCGATCTGGGAATATAAGGTTTCATAATGCGATCAAATCTTATGGCTTTGACCAAAACGTTGATGAGTCTTGTGTCTATAAGAAAATCATCAACAGTTTAGTAGTTTTCCTAGTGTTTATGTAAATGATATCCTACTCATTAGGAATGACGTAGGCTTACTAACTTCAGTTAAGAACTGGCTAGCGACCCAATTCCAAATGAAAGATTTGGGAGAGGCTCAATTTGTTCTTGGGATTCAAATCTTTTGGGATCGAAAGAACAAAATGCTAGCACTGTCTCAGGCATCGTACATTGACAAGATGTTGATCAAGTACTCGATGCAGAACTCCAAGAAGGCCATATTGCCTTTCAGGCATAGAGTTACATTGTCTAAGGAACAGTTTCCTAAGACACCTAAAGAGGTTGAGGAAATGAGACGGGTCCCCTATGGCTCTGTCGTAGGCAGTTTGATGTATGCGATGTTATGTACTAGACCTGACATCTGCTCTACAATGGGGATACTCAACAGATATCAGTCTAATCTAGGACAGGGTCACTGGATAGTCGTCAAGGACATCCTCAAGTATCTTCAAAGAATGAGGGACTACATGCTTGTGTATGGTTCTAAGGATTTAACCCTTAAGGATACACGGACTTTGATTTTTAGACTGATAAGGATTCTTAGAAAACCACTTCAGGATCAGTGTTCACTCTTAACGGAGGGGTTGTAGTTTGGTGAAGCACCAAACAGGGGTGCATCGCAGACTCCACCATGGAGGCCGAGTATGTAGCGGCTTGTGAAGTTGTAAAGGAGGCTGTTTGGCTCAGGAAGTTCCTGGCTAATCTGGAAGTTGTTCCATACATGTCTAGGCTCATCACCCTTTATTGTGATAATAGTGGTGCTGTGGCGAATTCCTGTGAGCCTTAGAGTCATAAGTGCGACAAGCACATTGAGTGAAAATACCATCTCATCTGAGAGATTGTGCATCGAGGGGACATGATTGTCACAAAGATAGCTTCAGAGCACATTGTTGCTGATCCTACGAAGGCCCTTACGGCTGCAGAGTATGGGTCTATGGGATAGACCATGGCTGGACTAGGGCAAGTGAGAGATCTTGTACTGTGCGTTTGTGCCCTAATTTATTGTTTTGTGTACTTGTAATTTGATTATCTTATACATTCCACTAGCTTTGGAACAAGTGAAAGATTGTTGAAGTTGATGCCTTAAATCTTATAGGGTTCTATAGTTTGTAAACACTTGTATGAATAAACATTCTGTGATTTATAATATATGATATTTTATTCACATTGTCTATGAAATATATGATATTTTAGTTGCATTAACGACAAACCAATAAACTAAGATCCATGGTTATCGTTATAACTTAAACATGTATGTGGAGATATACAAGTGGATAGTATTTTAAGTTATAACCTAAATAGTTTGTAGTATATGGATAAGGCTAGATACCTTATCCTAGTGACACTATGAGTATGGCCCACTTTGTAGATGTTACAAATATTGTAAAGTGCTACGAATGATATGATCCTGATCATTCATGTATTAGACATGCGAGCGAGGATATTTTATACAGAGGAGTTTGTATAAGACCGGACCATGAAATGTTTAATCTCGTTATATAACACCATTCATAATTGAGACTTTCATTTCACTAGGATGACCATAGGTAACATGACCTTACTCCTGAGTGAGTTGTGAACTCCTGCCTATGAGGGTGGTCCTTTGATTTGCATGGGTGAGAGTGGTCAGATCGCCAACTCAACAAGCCTACCATTTTGGAGATTTTTCTGATTGGAGAGCTGGGAACTCAGCCACATAAGATGAAATTCACTCATTCCCCGATGCAGGGGTAAGTAGATAAATTGCTCCCTTAAGGGCTAATTTTGGGTCTTAAACAATGTGGCACCACACCCTCTCTTGGCCCGAGAGGGGTTTAGTCATAATGGGACTATGATCTATTGTTCATTGAAGGAATCAGTGATACTTAAGGAGTTAGATGTAACTATAATGGCAAAACGGTAATTTGGCCCAACTGTACTTACGAGCGATTTGTGAAGGATCATCGTACTATTGATTGGTTATATCCTCAACTGAGAAATATATTTGTAGTGCGAAGAGTACAGCTATCGGTCTTTAGTGGAGTGCTCGACAATTAACGAATGGTGGATAATGTGATTAAAGAGTTTAGTCAGTTATTCATGTACCGTTGGAGCTTAAGGCTACAGGTCCATAAGGTCACCTTCGTAGCTCAATGGATTCAAGTTGAGAATTAGTTTTTGGGTTAATTTGAAATGTTCAAATTAATAAGAGGGAATTTGATTATATATGATATAATTCAATTAATTCAATTATATATGATATAATTGATAAACTGTATCTGATACATTATTATTTGATTGGAGGAACTAATATTTGAATATGATTCAAATAAAATTTCTATGAATTAGATTCATAGTTATTAAATTTAATATAAATATGATTTATATTAAATGCCATAAAATAGAAAAAGAACTACGGTTTATATATTGTATGTGCTGCAATATTAAAACTATAGTTTATAAATATAATATGATAAGTTGGTTATTGTATTAATTTATAATTTATTAATTATTTGATAATTAAATTTCTTTTTCTCCATAACTACCATGTTTAATGGCTAAGTGGGATAAATTGAAAACAGTTTTCCAATGTTTACACACGAGAGATATTAGATACACTAACGAGTTACTACACAATAGCTTCAGAGCCTACATGATAGGCTTGATATCTAAACGACCGAGTATCTAGTCTATGCGATAGACTTCATCTTCTACACGATAGTCCATTCGTTTACTCGATCGTCTCCTCCTCCACTCTAAATCTTCCTTCAAACCGAAATAAGCCAAAGCCCACCACTCCTGGATTCTCACACCAAGAATAACAAGGTAATCTTGTGGTTGTGTCCAGTTTGTTCGAGGATTGAGTTTCTACTCGTTGGTGTTCGAAGGAGATTGTCTTGCTCGTTGCGTTCGTGTTGTTCGATACGTTGGTGAACGATCGAGGGATACACTTGAAGAAGGGTTCTTCAAAGGTATTGTCTCTTTATCCTTCGTAGTTATTTCAAGAAGCATGTTGTAATTTAATTTATGTGCATAATCTATTATGTTTAATTGTAAATGTATGAGTTCTTTTACAATGGAGTTTGGACGATCCGCTTCTGCTCATAGGTCCTCTGTAATAAGAGTTCCTTTACATTATAGATCCTAGATGACTCAATCGGTCATGCCAAATTGAAAATATGTTTGGATTCATGAACTTCAGGTTCATTGTTGCATATGTTTCAATTACTCATGTATATGTATAATACAATTCAGAAGATAAAGCAAGTAATTCTTCCAATATACGTTTTTTATTTGAGACAATAGAGATAATATATAGGTATTCCACATTATTCTTACTATCAGTCTCAATATGATAACCAGTTCAATGTATATCTTTAAAACTTAGAAGATTTTTCTTTGATTGACTAGAGAACAATGAATTGTCAATTGTAAATTTTGTTACTTTAGGCAAAATAATATTTTCTTTCCCAAAACCTTCGATCAAGTTTGCAAAACCTGATATTGTATTTACTTTTGTTTTCAACATTGTCAATTTGGAAAAATATTTTTTTATTTGTAAGTATTGTGTATGTAGTTCAATTCATTTTTTAAACACCCAAACATATAAAAATGATCCATGTTTCTTCATTAAAAAAAAATAATTACAATAAGAAAAATAACACTTAAAATATACAAAAGTTACTAAAAAAAATGAAGATAGATAAAAGAAAACAACAACATTAAATCTAGATATTTTTAAAATCAAAAGAAACACTTGATGTCCATCAACTACATCAATCTTCTCTTCAGGAGATTCAAAGAAGTCCACCACATCCAAATCTGTCATATGGGATGGTTCAAATATATCATTATCTTGGTATGTATAATTTTCTTCCACATTTTTTTCCTTTTTCCTTTAGGGTGGCTTGATAGAGATCAACTAAGTGTTTTAACGTACGACAAGTACATGACCAATGCCCAGTTATTCCGCATCAGAAGCATTTATTTTCCACACTTTTTGAACTCTTATCTTGTGGAGCTTTTCCTTTGTAATCATCATTTTGTGGTTTTTTTAAAAAAAATTGAATGATTAAAACGACCACCACGAAAATAATAATTATTTCTTCCACTACCACGATCACGACCACGATTGCAACCACGGCCTCGACCACAATTATTATTAAAATTCATAACATTCACTTTAGGGAATGTTATCGTTCTGGTTGGTCAAGATTCATGATTTTTCATCAATAACTCGTTATTTCGTTCGGACACGAGGAAACATGAAATTAATTCAGAATACTGTTTAAAGCATTTCTCTCGATATTGCTACTGCAGAAGCATATTCAAGATAGAAATGTAGATAAAATATCAGAGTCTATGTATCCTATAAGGATCAAATCCTTAGAACCATACACAAGCATGTAGTCCCTCGTTCTTCGTAGATACTTGAGGATATTCTTAACGGCTATCCAGTGATCATATCCTGGATTAAATTGATATCTACTGATAATTCCTACTGCATAGCAGATGTCAAGTCTAGTACATTACATCGCATACATCAAACTGCCCACGACAGATGCATAGGGGAATTGTCTTGTATCCTCAATCTCTTAAGGTGTCTCAGGACACCGTTCTTTAGACAAAGTAACTCTGTGCCTGAAAGGCAATAGGCCTCTCTTGGAGTTTTGCATCGAATACTTGATCAACATCTTGTAAATATATGTCTGAGATAGTGCTAGCATTTTGTTCTTTTGAACTCGAAAGATCTGAATACCAAGAACAAATTAAGCCTCTCCCAAATCTTTCATTTGGAATTAGGTTGCTAGCTAGTTCTCAACTGTAGTCAGTAAGCCTACATCACTCCCAATGAGTAGGATATCATCTATATACAACACTAGAAAAACTACTGAACTGTTGATAATCTTCTTGTACACACAAGGCTCATCAACGTTCTGATCAAAGCCATAAGATATGATCATAGTATCAAACTTTATATTCCAGGATTGAGAAGCTTGTTTCAGTTTATAAATGGACCGATTAAGCTTGCAAACCTTTTGCTCTTGACCTTGGACTATGAATCCTTCCGGTTTCACCATATAAATGGTTTCCTCAAGATTGTCATTCAGAAAAGAAGTCTTGACATCCATTTTCCTATCTCATAGTCATAATATGAAGCAATGGATAGGAGGATCCAGATAGACTTCAGCATGGCAATAGGTAAGAAAGTTTCCTCATAGTCGACTCCCTCTACCTAGGTATAACCCTTTGCCACCAGTCTAGCCTTTAAGGTTTGCACCTTCCCATAAGCACCTGTTTCCTCTTGTAGATCCATTTACAACCTATAGGTTTAACCCCATCAGGTTGATCTATAAGATCCCAAACTAAATTGAAGTACATAGACTCTATTTCGAGATCCATAGCTTTGATCCATTCATTTTTGTCAACATCCTCCATTGCCTTCTTGTAAGACAATGGATTCTCAACTTCGCCAGCAGCTACCATAGCTAGGATTTCGGTTAAACCCATATAGCAAATAGCTGGGTTCGCAACTCTCCCACTACGTCGAGGTTCCCTCAACACTTGAAGTGGATTTGACCTACTAGATGAACCTACTTCAACAACTCTAGTTGAGGTACCAGGCTCTTCAACAACTCTAGTTGAAGATTCAGTAGTTTCTTTGGAAAGCTCATTCAACACGATTTTGCTTCTAGGTCTGTGCTCCCTTATATGGTCCTCCTCAAGAAAAATAGCATTTGTCAATACAAATACTTTGTTTTCTTTAGGATCATAGAAATAACCATTTCTGTTCCCTTGGGGTAGCCTGCAAATAGGCATAACCTTGAACTGGTTCCAGTTTCTTAGGATTAGCCTCGAGCATATGTGCTGGACAACCCCAAATTCTGAAATGACATAAACTAACTTTACGACCATTCTATAACTTGAGAGGTGGTTTAGCAACACTTTTAGAGGGAACACAGTTCAGGATATAAGCTACAACCTCCACTACATAACCCCAAAACGAGTCAGGTAAAGAAGCGTAACTCATCATAGATCAAACCATGTCCAACAGGGTTCGATTTCTCCTCTCTATGTTACTCCATTCTGCTGAGGTGTACCAGGTGCTGAGAGTTGGAAACTATTCCATGTTCTATCAAATAGTTCTGGAAAAATGAATCCAAAAACTCTCCACTCGATCAGATCAAAGTGTTTAATCGTTCTATTTAATGTGTTTTCAACTTCAGCCTTGAATTCTTTGAACTTTTCAAAAGACTCAATCTTCTGTTGAATTAAATAAACGTACCCATACCTCGAATAATCATCAGTGAAAGTGATGAAATATTCATAACCTCCCCTGGCATTAACATTCATCGAACTACAAAGCAAGATTGTTCCAAACCCCATTGTGACAGAACACACACAATTACAATCAAACGACAATAGTTATGCACAAACTTGAAATTTCAGCATGCTTTCAAAGGAAAATACTAAAGATCAAGTGAACATACCCTTGAAGAACCTTTCTTCTTGTTTCCCTCGATCTAACAGTACAAACATTCAATGACACGAATGTTTTGCCTCAGTAATCTCCTCGAACAGGAAAAAATAGCACTCAAACCTCGAACAGTAAGCAACACCACTAAGAGGTTACCTTGGTATTCTCAGTGTGAGAATCCAAGAGTTGTGGGCTTTGTATGGATTTCGTAGAGGAAAGGAAGAATTGAATGATCGTATAGATGATCGAGTAAGTGGGAGAAATTTGGAGTCTATCGTATAGATTGTGTACTCGATCATTTAGAAAACGAGTGTCTATCGTATAGCAAACTTGATGCACGATCGTTTATGCTCTTAAGCTATCATATAGTTATTTTCTTTTATGCGTGCAATTATCAATCGCTTATTGATCGCATTATGAAAAAATGAAAATGATTTTCATTTTATTCATCAGTTACCATAACTGATCACAACTTCCCACTAAGTTGGTTATTAGGAGAAAATACCGAAACCAATTATCCAATAATTGATTTAATTACAAATAAATAATATATTCATAACCTATAGTTTTAATATCACATCTCATGCAATATATAAACCATAGTTATTTTTCTCCTTTTTTGACATTTAACATTAATTCCTCCAATTAATATATTTAATACATCAAATCAATTATATCACATATAATTAAAGCAATTTAATTAATACATATATAATCAAATTTCTTGTTGTTAATTTGAACGCTTCAAACTAACCCAAAAACTGATTCTCAACATTGATCCATTGAGCTACCAAGGGGACCTTATGAACCTGTAGCTTGAAGCTCTAATGGTACGTGAATAACTGACTAAACTTTTTAATAACGATATCCACCATTCGTTAACTGTCAGAGATTCCACTAAAGACTGACAGCTATACTCTTCGCACTACAAATATATTTTTGTGTCCATTGGATATAACCAATCAACAGTACGATGACTTTTCGCAAATCGCTAGTAAGCACAGTTGGGCCAATTTACCGTTTTCCCCTGTAATTACATCTAACTCCTTAAGTACCACTGTTTCCTCTAATGAAAAATACATCATAGTTCTATTATGATTAAATCCCTCTCGAGCCAAAAGAAGGTGTGGCGCCACATTGTTCAAGCCCCAGAATCAGCCCTTAAGGGAGCAATTTATCTATTTACCCCTGAATCAAGGAAGGAGTGAATTTCACATTGTGTAGCTGAGTTCCCAGCTCCCAAATCAGACGAATCCCCAAAGTGGTAGGTTTGAGTCGACGATTTGGCTATTCGCACCCATGCAAATCAAAGGCCTTTTAGTCATGCATCAACCCCAATAATTTGGCCCTATGACCTTTTCCAATAAAAGGCCTTTTAGTCATTTTGCCTTCAAGGCATGACTTACACACAGGTAAAGAATTTTCTTCTAACTCGCTTAGAAGTCCATTCTTCATCAATCTCTCAATCCTATTGAGATTAATATGTCCTAATCTTAGGTGCCAAAGTTGGGCATTTTCTTTAGGAGAAATTCTAAGTCGCTTATTTTGAGTTACGACAACTTTAAACATCACTATGTTATTAAGGGCATTTTTTGCTAATGGTCTTAACACATACAAATTATTTTCCAATTGAATAGAACATATATCAGCTCCATTCTTAGTAATAAACACTTTATTATAAGAAAAATTCAGTTGATATTTACATTCTAATAGATACATTACAGACACTAAGTTTTTTTTTAAATCAAGAACAAAAAATACATCATTCAAAATGAGAAATTTGTTCTGTAAAGTTAACTAGAGACCTCCCACTGCCATAGCTGAGATGACGTGCCAAGTTCCAAGTCGCATCGTCATCTCACCAGCACCAAGTTGTCGCTAGGAACTAATTTCCTGAAATGAAGAACAAACATGGTTAGTTGCTCCAAAGTCAATAATCCAAGCGGAATCATCATTCTCCACTAAACAAGTCTCTAAAACAAACAAATCACATTTACCTTGTTTGGCCTTCTTCTTCTTTACCAAATATCTGGGGCAGTTCCTCTTCCAGTGCCTGTCCTGGTTGCAATGGAAACATTTTCCCTTGTCAACCCTCACTGGTTGTCTGCCCCTTGGAGCAGCAGCTTGTGGGTTAACAAGTGCCTTCCCTTTACCAGCCTTCTTCTTCTTCTTCCACTTTTTGGTGCCGGAGGAAGAAGGTGCAGACTTAGTTCCAGAAGTCGAACCTTTGTGGAACTTTTTGGATGATGAAGCAACGTTTGCTTCACCCTTCTTTCCTTGCTTTTCAACAAGGATTTGAAATGTCTGCAGCTCATTGAGCAAAGTAGTAAGGTTATTAGTCAATCATGTTTAGAACAACATTGCTACGAAAATGAAGGAAGCTATCTGGTAAGGATTCCAAAATAATGCTAACTGGCTAGCCTCATCAATGCTTAGGCTTGTTCATCTCAGCCACATTGAAGTGGATCATCATATTAGAACATGTTCCCGAACAGATGACCCTTCTTGCATCCGTGAGTTGAAGATGTACTTGAGAGCGTCGTGTCTGAGTTGTGCAGACGGTTTTCTGAACATTCCCCGTAGTGACTCCATGATCTTGCATGCAGTGACCATAGGTTCATGCTTCTTAGCCAAAACTTTGTTAAGGCTAGCCAAGATTTACACTCGAGCCTTCTCGTTCGCCCTTGTCCATCGCTCAAACGCTTCTTGAACATTTTGATGAGCAGTAGGAACTGGAATAGGAGGACACTCCTCCGTGAGGACAAATCTGAAATCATCGATGATTAAAATCATGTTTATTGTATTTTTCCAACTAGCGTAGTTCTCGTCAGTTAGTTTGTCAGTGGCAAGTAAGCTAAGAGTTGCAGTAGCCATAATATTATTGCTGAAATAAAACAAACTTAATTAAGTTTACTTGCATTAAACCAGTTTTATAAAACCAATCATGTTTTAGCAAAATAATCTAGTGTACCCTAAGTTACATCTATTTTGCAATGATGCTTCTGTTGGGGTTGATGCCCTAAATCTCATGTCCTGTAGTTTGTAAACAGTTTATACGAACGTTTGTTTTGTAAAATAAATGATATTTTACTTTACATCTTGTTTTCTACTCAGTTGCATGTTTTATTTGCTTTACCACAAACCAATAAACTTAAAATCCCTGGTTATATGTATGTAACTCAAGCATGTATGCGGTGACATACAAGTGGATCATGTCTTGAGTAATAACCAAAATGGTCTGTGGTATATGGATATAGGAGGGAAATCTTATCCTGGTAATGCTATGGATGCGGCCCGCTTTATGGAATGGTCACAAGTGTTGTGACTTATCACAGATGGTCTGATCCTGATCATTTGTGTTGAGGACATGTGAGCGGGGGCATTCTATACAAAGAGTTTGTATAAGACCTGACCATGAAGTGCTAACGTCTCGTTATATAACACCGTTCATGACAGAGACTTCATTTCACTAGGATGACCATAGGTAACATGACCTCAATCCTGAGTGAGTTGGGAGCTCCTGCCATTGAGGGTGGTCTTTTGATTTGTATGGGTGCGATTGGCCAGGTCGCTAATTCAAACCTACCATTTTGGGGATTCGTTTGATTTGAGAGCTGGGAACTCAGCTACACAAGATGGAATTCACTCCTTCCCCGAAGCAGGGGTAAGTAGATAGATAGCTCCCTTAAGGGCTTATTCCAGGGCTTGAACGATGTGGCGCCACACACCATCTCTTGGCCCGAGAGGTGTTCACACATAGTTGGATTATGTTGTATTATTCATTAGAGGAATCAGTGGTACTTAAGGAGTGAGATGAAACTACAGGGGCAAAATGGTAATTTGGCTCAGATACGAGCATCTGTGAAGGGTCATCGTACTCATGATTGGTTATATGCAATGGACACCAAAATATATCTGTGGTAAGAAGAGTTCAACTTTTGGTCTTTAGTGGAATGCCTGACAGTTAACGGATGATGGATCTCGTGGCTAAAGAGTTTAGTCAGTTATTCACGAGCCGTTGGAGCTTCGAGCCATAGGTCCATTATGTCCCCTGGGTAGATTGGATAAAGTCGAGAATCAGTGTTTGGGTTAATTTGAAATGTTCAAATTGACAAGAGGAAGTTCAATTATATATGATATAATTGGATTTGTTAATTATATATGATATAATTGGCTAAATGTATGTGATACATTATTTTGGAGGAAATTAGATATAAATATGATTTATATCAAGTAGAGGAGAAATTATTATAATAGATATGTGATATCAAACTATAGGGTAAAAATATAATATGATTATATTTATTGATAATTTAATTGGTTAATTATATGATAATTAACCTAAAAACTCTCTCAGACGTGCGTTAGTGGGAAAACCACGTCGGTTATTGTAACTGAAGAATAAAAATGAAATTTTGTTTCATTTTGAAGGGTTCAGAAAAATATCTGAAGGTTTTGCGTTGGTGTGGAAACGTAAACGATCGCTTAAGTCGAGAGCCTATACGATAGTCGCTCAGCGCCTAAACGATCGCACACTAGTCCTAAACGATCGAATAACTTTCCTAAATGATTGTATAGTGTGTCGTGTTTGCTAAACGATCGCCTACCTTTTCTTAAACGATCGTTCAGTAAAACCTACACGATCGTGTAGTTTCTTCTAAACGATAAGCATCTAGCTATGCGATAGCTTCCTATTCTCTCCCACTTGCTTATCGTCTACATGATCAGTTCTTCCTCCTACCTCTACCAAACTCACCAAAGACCATACTTGTGGTTCTCACACCGAGAATATCAAGGGCTCTTTTCTGGTGGTGTCATCTGATGACATGCAGAAATGCATGACATCTTAGGCCTTTTACTTAGAATTATGAAGGTTGTTAGGCAGAATATGCGTCGATCATGATAGAAATTCACAAGAATATGATCTTGCATCGATCAGCATGTCAAATCTCAGCTAACCCATTATTTTGCATTAATTATACGTTCAATGTTCTATTTTGTAGCCAATGCAGGAAATGAATGCAAACGCGAAAATCGGACCATTGCATAGACGACTGCATGCGGAGAAACACTCCATCGAAGGGCAAACGCATCGATCAATGCATGGATGTTGCGGTAAACAGCCGTATGTGTCCATCACATAGGAGTTGCGCTCATCAAGCGATTGCGGTCATCATGTAGAGTTGCGATATTAAGCGAATATGGTCATTGAATGATTGCGGCTGCGTGACAACGCAACTAATGGGATCAACACAAGGTAGGTGGAATGAACGCATCAACGCATCTACCTCGAGAAAATCCAAAGACGATGTTGACATTTCACCTACCACGCTGTTAATGGTAGAGATTCAAAAGGACTAACACGCCGAACATAAGATTCAAAGCAGTCAAATTAATGCTGTCGGCGATCCAAGCTCTATAAATAGAGGCCGAAGAGCTGAAATTCGATCATCCTGGGAGGATCCTTGAATCCAGGATATTATCCCTCAACCGAGGATTTTCCCCGCGATCCAGACAAAATGCGTGAGAAGACGGCTAGGAGTTCTTCACCTCTTTCATCCATTCCGAGTGACGACTAGAGCCTTTGACCAGAGTTAGATCTCGACAGAGTCAGCTCCTCCACCCATCCATGGCACCATCGGCAGCCTTGACGCGCATCTGCTGGAAGCAAAGTTTTGCTTCAAGCCGGTCATTCCTTTTTTCTTTCATTTCCTAAATTGTATTGTATGACATTTTGAATTAAGAAATTAATACAATGTGTTTTCAATGCGTTTCTTTATACCTTTGACTCCATCTCCATCTTCTTGCTTAGTATGTTTACTTTCATTGCAACACTTAGTGGGATTGCTTGGGTATTGCATACTTAGTCGTGAATTAAGGATATGAAGCATGTAGCAATCCACCGAGAGGTGTGCGTTGTGCGAGTGTGTGAGTAACCTTATTTGCTTAGTGTGAAGCTGCTGCAATGCCTGTCTATAGGCTAACGCATTGCTTGTCTATGAGTGAAGTCAGGAACAATCAACTGCCCGAGAGGGATAGTAACAATCTTAGGTCAGCAAAGTTTATGCGATTATCTTGTATTATGTATGCTTCATTCTTCCATTAGGGATACTCAGAAGAGTAGTCTCAGGTCAGAATCTAGGCTTGGGAAAGCCAGATTAGAACACATAATACAAGAGATAGGCACTTAGGAATGAGCACTATTTGTTATTAAAGCATCGCATGCATCCTAGAGATAGGATAAGATTGAATGCAGTCACCATGCTTTCATGCATTTTGCATCATCGCATAGGACAAGAGTAGAGACTTAGGAATAAGCTCTATGGACACTTTTGCATTCAACACATGTGTCCTAGAATTAGGAGCACCGCATTTCCATTGGAAAATGACTTGTCGTGTACGGTTGTAACATGATTGCATGGATTCCGTTGACTAGGGTTGCCCTTGCGATCACTCTTAAGTTTTGCAATGAAAACATTTCCACATTTTATCTATTTTCCCACACATTTATTTCATGTCAAGGTTTGTCGCATCTCTACCTTTCATGCATATTCTCATTGCGTTGTCTGATAGATAGGAGTAGGAGTAGGATTAACTTAACAACAGCCCATCCATTCTATTATTCAACCGCCGTATGCACAATCACAACAAACATATAGTTACAAGTCCCTGTGTTCGACCTAGGATTACCCGAGAAACTTGCGTTCATGTTATACTTGGTGTGAACGCAAGAAAACTTGTGGCAAGATGCATGGTCATCGCATACATTCGATTAATGCATTTTTCATTCCAACGCATGACCATCAACGCATGACTATCAACACATATCTTAGGAACATGCATCGCATACCGCGTCCAAGGGAAGTTGGTTGTCAAGTAAAATTGACTTCCAATTTCCTGTCATCATCATCCCCACTGCGTTCTTTTGTTTGCGGTTGTTCGTGTTGCTGCAGCCGACACATCTTCTGGGTGTTTGTTGATCGGGTAGAGGTCTTTCGCTGTGTTGAGTTCCAAAGCTTGAAGAACATCTTCAACTAATATGATAACTCTTTCCCTTATATTTAAGTGTTTAAATACGCCGTTAATTATTGTATATTTGCATAACTGTATGTCCGAATGTATATGGTATATTTCGGTCACGGTGAAATTGGAGAGATCGGATGGCGCTCATGGAACTCTTCATTAAGAGTTCCTTCAGCTTTAGTAAGGCGAGACAAAAGTGATAGGGTGATCAAGTGTCCCTTCACTGAAATGAGACATTCTTAACCATTAGACAAAAACAACACCTTGTAACTGAATCTAATAGTCACCATTGTTCGGTCCATAATTTGTTAACATCCTTAAAAAATCTGAGGAAATGTAACCCCTCATTTTAGGTCCTAGAATGTCGCCCTAATGAGCCAACCTTAGGGAAAAGCCGATTAGAACAAGAGACTAAAGCAACCCTATCCATTTCTGGAGATCAAATAAAGAGTTATACAAAACTGCCATCCTTTAGGGGGACACCCACGATGCCACGAGGCGATGCATAAAACTTTATCCAACCTAATGAAAGAGACCAATGGATATGTTGTCACATGTCCCGCTCCCACTTACTATGAACATTCTCTCCATTCACCTTAGTATTGACCTACCCAAATGCCACCCGTAGGGGGACACCCATGGTGCCTCAAGGTCGAGGATAAATCTCACGGTATGAACTTTTAGGGAGAAACGTGTAGAGGTTAAAGTGAAGTAACATATACTCCATTTTCCTCCAACTGAATGTTCTACCTAGGGTTCATTAACTTAGAAAATCCGGCTACTGATTTTATCTAAGTGATTTGTTTAATTTGCTCCAAAACAATACTTGCTTTTGATGATTAAATAACTTTGATCCAAGTCTTATAAACTTTTTAACAGATTTTCATCAAATTTGCAAGCATGTAACAAATCTATCTAATTCACCTTTTCAAGTAGGTTCCCAAGTAGGGGTGCGACGTTTTCATCGACTTAAGTACCCCAGCCTAGCCAGAACCAGCCTTAGACAAAAGGTCCCTTATAGATACATTTGTTACATATTTAATCTTTTATTAGGAATCAATTTAATCCTATTAAACTTATTTAAAAGATTAAACTTAGATTTCTAATCTTATTAGAAATGTGATCTTAGGTCTATCTCAATCAAATTTTAAACACCTTTTAAAAAATGATTAAAGCTTAAGGTTTGCATGCAACTCTTTATTATTGATTTTAATTCTAATTTCATTAATTATAACACTTATAAGAAATGAAACAATTAAAACCAACTAACATTGTAAGTTAGACATACATAAGTTATTTATAAAAATTATAAATTAATCTAAGGTAGTGTCATGCTTCATGCAATGTTCATTTATTACTAATATATAACTTTTATATAAACAAGTAATGAATTAAACTGTAGCATACATTCCATACAAACAGTCAACCTTATATTATAACATTTATAATATAAATGATGCATGGATATGCTATAATACATGCATACATATACTATAACCCTTATATTATATGATGCATAAGCATGCTTTATGTAATTTAATCATGCATACTAATATATTATAACACTTAATATAAAATGATGCATGAAAATAAATGCATAACCTATGGTGGGTTTTAAAATTATATGACATACATTACATATATAATAAACATACAACACATGCATATTTAATTAAAGTTGATGGACTAGGATAGTTATGAAGGAATTCTTATCAAAGAAAACCTATGAGCGGAAGCAAGATCGATCTAAATTCATTGTGACAGAATTACAAGCATTCACAAACATATAAACTAGTTATGCATCTTTAACAAGGAGTGAGAGACTTACCTTTGAAGAACTCTTCTTTCACAGGTGTCTCGCTCTCGTAAAGAACATGGACTGCAAAATCTCGCTCTAGCCCAGATCGTCTACCCAATTGTCCAGTAGTCACAAACAAACTTCTCCACGAACAAGTCACCTCTCATACACCACCACTCAATAACCTTGGTACTCTCGGAGTGAGAATCCAGAAGGTGTGAGCTCTGTTGGATTTGGTAAAGGAAAGGAGGAAACTACGATCGCACTATACGACCAAGCAAGTGGGAGAAGGATACTGTCTATCGTATAGATTGTGGTGCTTGATCGTTTAGTAAAAGTCAGCAGGTACACGATCGTTTAGGAAAAAGCAGCTTGATTGTTTACACGATCGTTAGAGAATCTCGCTAAGGAATGCAATCATTTAGTAAAACTTTACACGATCGTTTAGTCAAAAGTGCATGTACATGATCATTTAGACAAACACTTGAAGGCTGTTGTGTAGTCTCTCGTGAGCTAACGATTCGTTGTGTACTTAATGAAGCGATCCCTTACAAAATGAAAATATTTTTCATTTTATCCCTCAGTTATGAAAACTGAATACAACCTCCCACTTTCACGCACGATTAAAGGAGAAACCACCTACAATTATCTCATAATTGTTTTAACTATAAATAAATATAATAACTAACTTACCATATTATATTTATAACCTAAATTTTGAATATCACATCATATGTAACATTTAAATCATAGTCCTTTTCTCCTTTACTTGATAGAAATCATAATTATATCATTTTCCTCCAATTAATGTATCTCACACATCATGTCAACTATATCACATATAATTGAACCAGTTTAATTATATCACATATAATCAAACTCCCTCTTGTCAATTTGAACATTTCAAACTGACCCAAAAAATTGATTCTCAACTTGAATCCATTGAACTACCAAGGGGACCTTATGGACCTGTAGCTTGAAGCTCCAACGGTATGTGAATAGCTGACTAAATTCTTTAGTCACGAGATCCACTATCTGTTAACTGTCGGACACTCCATTAAAGACCGACAGCTACACTCTTTTCACTACACATATATTTCTGTGTCCATCGGATATAACCAGTCAACAGTATGATAACCCTTCACAGATGCTCGTAAGTACAATTGAGCCAATTTATCGTTTTGCCCTTATAGTTAAATCTAACTCCTTAAGTACCATTGATTCCTCTAATGAACAATACATCATAGTCCTATTATGAGTGGACACCTTTCGAGCTATGAGAAGGTGTGTGGCGCCACATCGTTCAAGCCCCAGAATCAGCCTTTAAAGGAGCAATCTATCTACTTACCCTTGCTTCGGGGAATGAGTGAATTCCATCTTGTATAGCTAAGTTCCCAGCTCCCCAATCAAACGAATCCCCAAAGTGGTAGGTTTGAGTTGGCAATCTAGCCATTCGCACTCATGCAAATCAAAAAACCACCCTCATAGGTAGGAGTTCTCAACTCACTCAGGATTAAAGTCATGTTACCTATGGTCATCCTAGTGAAATGAAGTCTCTGTCATGAACGATGTTATATAACAAGACTAAAGACTTCGTGGTCTGGTCTTATATAAACTCCTTTGTATAGGACATCCCCGCTCGCAAGTCTCCACATGAATGATCAAGATCAGACCATTTATAGCACGTCACAACACTTGTAACTATCTACAAAGCGGGTCGTATCCGTAGCGTCACCAGGATATGGTTTCCCTTCTATATCCATATACTACAGACCATTTTGGTTATCACTTAAGGCATGATCCACTTGTATGTCTCCATATACATGCTTAAGTGACAACGACAACCAGGGATCTTAGTTTATTGGTTTATGGTAAATACAAATAAAACATCTCATATTTCATAGACAATAGTGACGAAAATATCTCATATTATTACATCACAAGTGTTTGTTCATACAGGTGTTTATAATCTACAAGACCCTACGAGAGTTTAAGACACCAACCCCAACAATCTCCTACTTGTCCTAAAGCGAGTGGGTGTACAAGATAAAAACAAGTACAAAACAATAAACTAGGGCACTAAGGCCCAGTACAAAAATCTCCCATTTGCCCTAGTCCAGCCGCGGGTGGTCTCATAGGCCCATGTTCTGAAGGTAACCCTAAAAAATTGTAACGGTTAGAGCCTTCGTAAACGGGTCAACAATGTTGTGCTCCGAAGCGATCTTTGTGACTACCATAATTATCACAATAAAGGGTGATGGGCCTAGACATGTCTAGAACAACTTCCAGATCAGTCAAGAACTTCCTGAGCCAAATGGCCTCCTTAGTAGTTTCACAAGCCACTGCATACTCGGCCTCCAACGTGGAGTCGGCGATGCACCCCTGCTTAGTGCTTTTCCATACTATAGCTCCTTCGTTAAGAGTGAACACTGAGCCTGAAATGCATTTCCGAGAATCCTTATCAGTCTAAAAGTCAGAGTCCATGTATCCAGTAAGGATCAAATCCTTAGATCCATACACGAGCATGTAGTCCCTCGTTCTCCGAATATACTTAAGGATGTTCTTGACAGTTATCCAGTGACCCTATCCTGGATTAGACTGATATCTACTGACTATCCCCACAGTGTAGCAGATGTCCGGTCTAGTACACAACATCGTATACATCAAACTGCCAACGGCAGAAGCATAGGGGACCCATCTCATCTCCTCAACTTCTTGAGGTGTTTTAGGACACATTTCCTTAGACAATGTAACTCCATGCCTGAAAGGCAATAGGACCCTTTTGAAGTTCTGCATCGAGTACTTGAGCAACATCTTGTCAATGTATGATGTCTGAGACAGCGCTAGCACTTTGTTCTTCTGATCCCGAAAGATCTTAATACCCAAAAAAAAAACTGAGCCTCTCCCAAATATTTCATTTGGAATTGGGTCGCTAGCCAGTTATTAACTGATGTCAGTAGACCTACATCATTCCCATTGAGTAGGATATTGTATACATACAACACTAGGAAAACTACTGAACTGTTGATGATTTTCTTGTAGACACAAAGTTCATCAACGTTTTGGTCAAAGCTGTACGATTTGATCGCAATATCAAACTGAATGTTCCAAGATCGAGATGCCTGTTTTTGTCCATAAATGGACCGATTTAGCCTGCAAACTTTTTGCTCTTGACCTTGGGCTATGAATCCCTCGGGCTGCACCATATAAATGGCCTTTTCAAGATTACCATTCAAAAAGGTAGTATTTACGTCCACTTGTTATATCTCATATTTATAATAGGAGGGAATGGATAAGTGGATGCAGATAGACTTTAATATGGCAATAGGTGAGAAAGTCTCCTCATAGTCCACTCCCTCCACCTGGGTATAACCATTTGCCACAAGTCTAGCCTTAAACGTTTGCACCTTCCTATCAGCACCCCGTTTCCTCTTGTAGATCCATTTGCAACCTATAGGTTTTACCCCATCAGGTTGATCTACAAGATCCCATACTGAGTTGAAGTACATCGACTTCATCTCGAGATCCATGGCTTTGGCCTATTCATCCCAGTCTACATCCTCCATTGCCTTCTGATAAGACAATGGATCCTTAACCTCGCCATTGGTTACTATAGCCAGGATTTCAGTGAAACCCATATAGAAAACAGGTGGGTTCGCAACCCTCCCACTACATTAAGGTTCCCTCAACTCTTGAGGTGGAACTGACCTACTAGATGAACTTCCATCAACAACTCTTGTTGATAGAGTATGCCCTTCAATAACTCTTGTTGAAGTTTTAGTAGTTTCGTTGGAAGGTTCACGCAACACGATCTTACTACATGGATTGTTCTCCCTCATATGATCCTCCTCCAAGAAGGTAGCGTTCGTCGACACAAACACTCTGTTTTCCTTAGGATCATAAAAGTAACCCCCTCGTATACCTTTGGGGTAGCCTACAAAGAGGCACAACCTCGAACGTGGTTCCAGTTTCTTTGGATTAGCCTCAAGCACATGTGCTGGGCAACCCTATATGTGGAAGTGATGTAAACTAGCTTTACGCCCATTCCACAACTCCAAAGGTGTTCTAGTAACACTCTTGGAAGGAACACAGTTGAGGATATAAGCTGCAATCTCTACTATAAAACCCCAAACGAGTCCAGTAAGGAAGCATAACTCATCATCGACCGATCCATGTCCAACAAGGTTCTGTTTCTCCTCTCCACTACACCATTCATCTAAGGTGTACCGGGCGCTAAGAGTTGGAAAACAATTCCATGTTCTATCATATAGTTTTGGAACTCGAAATCTAAAAACTCTCCACCCCGATCCAATCAAAGTATTTTAATTCGTCTATCCAATGCATTTTCAACTTCAACCTTGAACTCTCTGAACTTTTCTAAGGATTCAGACTTCAGTTGCATCAAATAAACATACCCATACCGAGACTAATCATCAGTAAAAGTGATGAAATACTCATAGCCTCCCCTGGCTCGTACATTCATCAGACCACAAAGGTCTGAATGCACTAACTCTAAAGGCTCTTTGGCTTGATAACCTTTTCTAGTAAAATGTCTTTTAGTCAGTTTACCCTCAAGGCATGACTCGCACACAGGTAAAGAATTTTTCTCTAACTCGTTTAGAAGTCTATTTTTCACCAATCTCTTAATCCTATTGAGATTGATGTGCCCTAATTGAAGATGCCAAAGATGGGCATTTTCCTTAGGAGAAACCTTAAGTCGTTTATTTTGAGTTATGGCAGTTTTAAACATCTCTATGTTATGAAGGGAATTTGTTGTTAATGGCCTTAGCACATACAAATTGTTTTCTAGTTTTTTTGAACAAATCTCAACACCATCTTTATGAATAAACACTTTATTCAAATCAAAGTGAAAAGTATATTTACATTGTATCAAATAATATACAGAAATTAAGTTTCGCTTTAACTCAGGAATTACATACACATCATTCAAAATGATAAATTTCTTATGTGAAGTCAATTGGAGCCCTCCCACTGCCACAGCTGAGATGACGTACTTGGAGCCTACTCGCATCGTTATCTCTCCAGCCTCAAGTTTTCGCCAAGATCTAATCCCCTGAAAAGAAAAATAAACATGATTAGTGAACCCAGAGTCAATAATCCAGGCAAAATCATCATTCTCCACTAAACAAGTTTCCAAAACAAGTAAATCATATTTACCTTGTTTTGTCTTGGCCTTAGCCTTATTCTTCTCCTTTATCCAGGGAGGACAATTCCTCTTCTAGTGCCCTTCCTAATTGCAATGGAAACACTTTCCTTTGTCAACCGACGTTGGTCGCCTATCCTACTGTGCGATAGGCTGTGGGTTAGCAGGCGCCTTCCCCTTCCCCTTACTTCCCTTCTTCTTCTTTCACTTGGAAGTGTTAGAAGTAGAAGGTGTAGACTTAGTCCCTGAGGTTGAACCTCAATGGAACTTCTTTGAAGACGAAGCAACATTTCCTTCACCTTCCTTCTTCGTCTAACTTTTCAACAAGGATTGGAATGTCTACAACTCGTTGGAGAGTTGTAAGAGTATAGTCTACTTTGTTCAGTATAGCATTACTGACAAAGGGAAGGAAGCTATTTGGCAACGAGTGCAGAATTATGCTAACTTAGCTGGCCTTATCGATGCGTGATCCATTCATCTCCGCCACATTGAAGTGGACTATCATGTTGAGAACATGTTCTCGAATAGACATACCGTCCTCCATTTTAAAGTTGAAGATGCATTTGAGAGCTTCATGCTTGAGCTGTCCAGACGGTTTTTCGAACATTCCCCACAGGAACTCCATATCATATATAATTAAATCAATTTATATATAATTAAATTCCCTCTTATTAATATGAACAATTCAAATTAACCCAAAAACTTATTCTCAACTAAATCCTTTTGAGCTACCAAGTAGACCTTATGAACCTGTAGCTTGAAGATCCAACCGTACGTGAATAATAAATTAAACTCTTTAATTACATTATCAACCATTCATTAACTGTCAGGCACTCTACTAAAGACCGACAGCTGCACTCTTCGCACTACAGATATATTTATGTGTCCATTGGATTTAACCAATCAACAGTACGATGACCCTTCACATATTGTTCGTAAGTACAGCTGAGCCAAATTACCATTTTACCCATGTAGTTACATCTAACTCCTTAAGTACCACTGATCTCTCTAATGAAAAATAGATCATAGTATTACTATGACTAAATCTCTCTCGAGCCAGGAGAGGGTGTGGCACCACATTGTTCGAGGCTCGGAATCAACCCTTAAGGGAGTAATTTATCTACTTACCCCTACTTTGGGGAAGGAGTGAATTCCATCATGTGTAGTTGAGTTCCCAAATCCCCAATCAGACGAATCCCCAAAATAGTAGGCTTGTTGAGTCAACGATCTAGTCATTCTCACCCATACAAATCAAAGGACCGGATTAAGGTCATGTAGGAGTTCACAACTCACTCAGGATTAAGGTCATGTTACCTATGGTCATCCTAGTGAAATGAAAGCCTCTATTATGAACGGTGTTATACAATGAGACTAAGCATTTCGTGGTCCGGTCTTATACAAACTTCTTTGTATAGAATATCCCCGCTCGCATGTCTAATACATGAATGATCAGGATCAGATTATTTGTAGCACTTTACAATATTTGTAACATCTACAAAACGGGTCATACTCGTAATGTCACAAGGATAAGGTACCCAACCTTATCCATATACTATAGACCATTTAGGTTATCACTTAAACATGATCCACCTGTATGTCTCCACATACATGTTTAAGTTACTATGATGACCTTGGATATTAGTTTATTGGTTTGTGGTTAATGCAACTAAAATATCACATATTTCATAGATAAAGTGAATAAAATATCAAATATTATTAATCACATACAAGTTTGTTCATACAAGGTTTACAAACTATAGGACCCTACGAGATTTAGGGCATCAATCCCAACAGGTGACTTACTCTGAAAAAGACAAAGTTCATCATCGTGGCATATCCGCTTTACCATGATAGAGAATGTAATGTTAGTGGCTCCACAAGTTTGTACATGGGCATTGACTTGGCGGTTATACAAGGTGTATGGTGGAAGTTATGTCGATGGCTGAAGGACTTCCAAGTGAGCCAAGTAGGTGGAAATTGCACCATAAATATCGGGAAGGTTTATTGACATGTGATAAAAAATAAAATCTTGGAAGGTTGTATTCCAAGTGGTTTACTTTTTATAGTGGAGTGAGTTATAGTTTCTTGAGTTGAGAATTATGATTGTCAGTGAAGACAATTGATGTTGCAAAAGCTGTGAATTCTTCAAATATCTTGCCAGTGGGGAATTTGTTGGGTTTTGCCAAAATATTAGAAGTGCAGTTGTCCCAAATAAAAAAGAGTTAGGAATGTCATGAGTTTGTCTTATATTGAAAAGATTTAGGAAATTCATGGACTTAAAAAGGTTTAGAAAAGCCATGGACTCCAAGCCTATAAAAGGAGTTCATTTCTTTGATTTTCAGTTCTCCCAGTTAGAAACACTTTAAGTTTAGTTTGGTAATTCTAATTAAATTCATATTATATAAATGAGTTAATTACGTTTTTGGTTCTTTAAAATTTGGAATATGTGTCAGTTTAATTCCTAAGTTTCTACGAACGGACAAGATTTGTTCTCAAGATTTAAAAAATGCTCAATTTTAGTTGCTCCACTGTCCAAATTGTTAGTCAACTGTTTTTTAAAATAAAAATAATATGATGGTAATAATAATTTATGATACAATATAATATTAGAAAATAGATTAAAATAATATTTTGATCTCTTTATTTTTTAGACTTATTCAATTTTAACTCTTATATTTTTCAAATTTTTAATTTTAGTAAAATTACTTCCAATAAATCTTAAACTTAGAACTAATAAATACAAAAGTGAAAATTTGGACTCGTTTAAAACCTTTAAAATTTTAAACTACAAATAGCACATAAAAAGATTGAATAATTTTGTCTATTTAAGAGATGGGTAAAGAAAATCAGTTTTGAACCTAGACGTTTTATTTCATCACATTAAGCTTAATAATGTACCAACTTTTATTTCGATGATCTCATTTTTATTAATTCGCTCAATGATTTTAACCAAAAGAAAAAATATGTAAAAAATCTTTATAAACTTTTTTTTTTATATAATAATTATGGAGACAAGGATCAAACTTCCAATCTTTAGAAAGAAAGGTCATGTCAATTACCTGTGTTAAGTTCACTCTAACATTTTTATAAACTTTTAAATTTCAATCAAAAAAAAGTTTTATATAAAATAAGTTTGACCAATATTACACAAATTAACCAACAAAGAACTTTACTAAAATACATACATTTCAAGAAAACAGAATATATCTAATGCTATTTTTTTACTTTTTTTTTCAAGTTTGAATATTGTATAGCTTATTTAAAATTAATTAAATGCATAAGAGAAAATTAATATTGTCATGATAAGCCTAACTCAATTGGTATGATATTATTATTAACTTTGAAATTGGAAGTTTGATTTTCCTCCCTCATAGTTACATCGGAAAAAAACAAAAAAAATCAATATTACCATATTTATGATCATTTTGTTTTTATTAAAAAAAACAAATTTGGTCCTTAACTTTATTAGATTTATTAATTTAGATCCCAAATTTTCAATTTTGTCACGCTATACACTTAAAACTTATATAAATGTAGTAGGTTTTACCTTAATTAATAATGTTTTTGTTAATTTATTCATTGATATTAACTAGAAAAAGTGTTGTGTAAAAGTCTTCATAAGCCTATTAAGTTTAATAAAATAATGTTTCATATTGATTTAAATTTAACCAATAATCAACCATTGTATAAGTTTCTCAAAATTCAATTTCACTGTCTTTTTCCAGTTATATGAGTTTATTAGTTGTGGTTAGGATAAGTTTCATTATTATGGGCATAAGTTTTGTGGTTTTGTTTTGATTTAATCTATTATATTAATTTTTTATAATAAATTAATGACGTAAATGAAGATGACTCAATTGACATAGTACTTAAAATTTTGACATTAAAACTAGAGGTTCAATTCCTCTACCTTATATTTTGTTGCAAAAAGAATTAACCGTAGTGATTCAAAGTTCTAAAGTTTAATGAGTCATTCCTATTCAATTTTTTTAATAGTTATCTTTGTGAATATTTTACCACCACTCGTATGAAAAGTTCTTAATGTTAGTTGAACATCCAATTGACTACATACAAGTTCAAATCCTATTGACAGGTCCATTAAAACTTATTTTAAATGATCCTTAACTCCATAATTTGAAATATTTGAAGTAGAAACTTCAGTACGAAAACTTTAGTGATTGAATAAGGAAAAAGAGAATACGAACACTTGACATGGTTTTATTCAATCAATGGTTTCACTTATTATTCTTTACAAGGCTCCAAAAGAACCGTAAATTTCTTTTAAATAGAGTTTTGTAAGTTAATTGGATCTTCCATCAGAACAATGCAATTTGAATTGATCATTTAAGTAAAGGGTTTCTATCAAAATAATTAGCTGGCCGGAGTTCGAAGCCACCGTGGAGGGCGGCCATCGCCGGAAATTCTTCCTGGCAAGGGCTATGATGGAAACCTACGGTGTACCATAAAACAATATCTCTATTATCAATTCTCCTGTTTCTGCAAAAACACCCAAAAAAATCGAGTCAAAATCACATCAAAATAAAAATCAGTTTTTTTTTTAACCTCTATCTTTTAAAAATCTAATAAATACTTGAGACTAATGATTTTCTTTTTTTCTATTCTTGAAATTTTAGCATATAAATGATCTATTTACTTGTTTCTTCTTTGCAACCCTAACCACTTTATGTAAAAAAAAAATATCAAAATTCAAGAAAAAAAATAATTTTTAAGAACTTGTTTTGATTTATAAAAAAAAAAAAAAAAGGAACAAAGGGTTAAAAGTTCATATATCTTTGCATGAATGGGAAAAACCATATTATGAAAATCAGTAAGTTACCTTTTAATTATTTAGTTGAGAGTTTGTCTCAATTTAATCTCAATTTCAAAATTAAACACGGTTGTCTCCAAAATTTAAATAATCTCAATTTTCTTGATTGCAAAATCACACATTAGTAAACCATTTTTATAAAGTTAAAATATAATACGAAAATAGTAATAATATTTTATAATATGATAAAGTATAAAAAAATAGGTTAAATTAGTATTTGGGTCTCTACACGTATTCAATTTTAACATAGTTAGCATAATTTCAATAAATCTTAAATTTAAAATTAATAAATACAAAAGTGAAATTTGGACTCAATTTTGAAGAGTATATGTGACATTTTATATATTCTAATTTAATTTAAAAGCTATTTACCTTTTGGCCCAGACGGCTAAGCCATCATCACCATGGCTCCGATCGGCATAAAATCCGGCCGGCCATCTCTCCGACTTATTATAAGGAGTGACCCACAATGGGTACTTGGTGTAAGCCGCTCTGATCTGAGGGTAATCATCGTCAGCCAGTAGAGAATTAACTGGTTGACCGGTGATGAGCCGATAACCAACCGGATTCCCAATCTTTGTCTTCTTATTGGGGTTGATGAACAAGAGCTCAGCTGGGTCGGAGCCGAGCTGAAGCTTAGCTTCAGTTTCGGTTTCGATGGTTTGTCGGATAATTTTCCAGTAACTTTTCCTGGGTGACGTGGTATTGACGTCCGCCGTCCTTGCGGTTATCAACTTGGCTTTGACGAAGGAGTTGGCGGCGCCATCGACATCAAGGTCGAGGTAATAGGTTAGGTAGTGGTCGTGGTTGACGGCGACTGTGTTGTCGGCGATTAAAGTTCCGAATGTTTGTTGGGTTATATCCATGTTATTTCTGTAGGGTGTGGCCTTAACCTCCAAAAGCCCCGTTAAAGCAACCTACAAAACAGATCACATTCAAATTATAAAACAATCACTTGTTTTTCGTTTAATTTTAGCCTAAATTAAAAACACAATACTACTAAATTTTATAGTGGTAGAACCATTGCGTCAGATCTTTCATAAGCCTATTTAACTGTGGAACCCAAGCAGGGCGACACAATTCCAAGTCGTCACCACACACACGTTCTAAATTTGAATTTTCCTACAAAATTCTAATCGATTTCCATTTCAAAAATAGTTTTAAAATATCTATGACAAGTAAATAGTAATATCTTAACTTTTAAAGCAATATGAATATTTTCAAACAAAGGTCTAAGTTTAAGAATTTCTTTTGTAATTAAGCCTTATTATTTTTCCTATACACCAACGACATGAGCATGGTTAAATAAACTTTCAAGATTATATTATTTAGTTCCATTGGTAGTATTATAGTGAATATAATAGGCATTTAGAGACGAACATTAAACTAAAGAAGCTCTTTTTAGTATAAGTGGAGGTATGGTGATTTGAATCCTGACTTCAATGAATATACTCACTTTCTCCAACCTAAACAAGTCAATAGAATGAACTATTGGACACAAGTAAATATTCAATTAAAACCGATTAAGCATCCTTTGTCAAGGATAAAATAAGATTTCATGGTCTATTAAAAATCTTGTGAATTACATGGACAAAATCAACTCACTCCAATAACTTGGCCTCACACATATAATCTAACTACGAATAAGATAATTGCAATAATTTTAGACTATTATCAAAACCATGCACACACTTGATCACTTGAATTAAGACATTAATAGCCAAGTGAGAGGCTTAACTTCTCAAAATGACATGACTGTAAAATAGGATGCATTATTTTATTAATTAACAATGATTAAGATGAAGAAAGAAGAAAGGAAGAAGAGAGGAAATACCCCAATTTTAATAGAGCCACTTCTTTTGAATTCCCAGTCAAGAACATAGTCATAATTTCCAACAGTTGCCACCATCCTAACCACCAAACTACTCTCGGGTTCCCCACGTCTAATCTGCCAAAAAAAATTATTATAAAAAATAATAATAATAACTCTAAAATTATTCTTTCAAAAATTGCAACATTATTTTTATTAATATTTCAAAACTAAAATTCGTATCTAGAATTGGAGATAGCATCAAGGTTCTAATTTTTTTCTTTCAAAATCTTTCACATCGTTCCATATCACAATTTTCGACTAACGAATTTCAATTGTAATGATAGTTTTGAAACGTTTAACCAAGAGAATATTGCAATTTTGTAGAGAAATAGGGTATTTTTAAAAATAAAAACTTAAAGTTCAAGGTTTTTTTTTTTTTTTTTTTTTTGTAATTTAGCATAAATAAATAAATGGAATTTTCATTACCACTTTTCCAGGAATATTGATCTCGGTATGTCTCCATAAAACATCTCCTGAATGGCGTTCAAAGATACAAATGACTCTCGATACTTTCTGCGCTCGCCCGTCGGCTCCGGCCATGTAACCGTCTAAATACTCGGCGGCTTCTGGGCAGTCAACCAGCGGCTGCAGACTGTCCGCCGCCCGCCCAAATCCAAACTCTCCGATATCCATAAAGGTTCTGAAGTACCATTCATTCGTCGGATCCATATACGGCACAAACGTCTCTGAAATGTGTCCTCTGTAAAGCACTCGTCTGAATTTCTTCTTTTCGTCATCGAAAATGGAGACTGTTGAGATAATAACTCCGGCTCTGGCATTGAATCCCACATGGAAGACCCAGTTTTCCCATTTCACTTGATGGCCTTCGATGGTGAATCTTCTTTTCGCCGCCTTGCAATTGGAAGATTTGGGTTTTGTTTTCTTTGATTGGTAATCGGTGCCTTCTGATTCCGGCAAAGGGGCGGTGAATCTGTCGGAGTAGTTGATGATTTTCATCGAATCAACGTCGATTAATGTGATGATGCCTTCGATTGGCCTGGAGAAGACATTGCTTGTTCCTTCTCTGTAAAAGCACGCAACTTTTAGAAGCCTTTTGGTTGTTTTTTCGCCGTACCAGCCTACTGTAAACGGGATGCAAGAAACATGAGACAAGTTCAAGCCTCTATTCTGAATGGAAGCCTTAAATTTGGGGAAACTGAGAGGCAATTTGCTGGCTTGGAAAAGCTCCACAAAAGTGAGAGGAGGATAGCCATGTCCATTATAGACATGATCAGACTTAACCGAGCCCGTGGTAAGGTCTACAAGTAGCTCGTGGGTGGAATCCGCCGCCCGAACCACAACCTTGGCATGGCGGGGCGGGCGGTGGAGGGGGCTGTTTTGTTCACCGGAAGAGAGCCAGGAAAGAACATCCCTCTTCTCTGGTTCTTCCAAGTCAACGAAGTGAAATGTGAGATTTGGAAGCTTTCCCAGGTGGGATTTCTGGACAGCGAGCCTAATTTGGTCAAGCTCCTCTGGGTTTAGAGGGTCAAGCGGATGGAAAAAGGGTGGCGCCGCCGTACAGAAATGAAGGTGAAGGACTACGAGAAGAAACAGAAGAAAAGTCATGGAGGGAGGAGGGAAAATTCAAACGGCTTTTGGTCGTTTGTTTACTGATCTTTCGCTTTATGATGAAACCGGCATGCTTCTTTATTAGATAATGTAGATGAAAATTCTACTTAAAAAAGCAAAAGGAAGCAGTCCTCATTTGGAAGTCAAATGGTAATTAAGCTGCCCCTAATATAAAGGTTTATTTGATTGGAACGGCAGAAAGCTGGATGAGGAAGTCCAATCGCTTTTTGTTGTTTTCAAATGATGAAAAGTTGGAACTTCTTCTCAAAGCATGATGTTTGAAGAGGGCTTTATTGTTTTACCGTTCCTTTTTCTTTTCTTGCATTCAGAGCAAGTGTCACTTGACTACCTCAAAGGAAAAGAAAGACATCTCATCTTCACAAATTCCTTTTTAAAAAAATCCTCAACTGACATGTCCACTAAATCCCACACAAAGTCAACTAAACATTGGATGGCCAGACCAGGGTAGAATTTTATTGGACACTTCAGAAACTTCATACAGGCAAGTGAATTTGATATTCAGATAAAGCTTAGTGGAGATGTGAAGCAAAAATCATTTGATCATGACACAATTCATGTAGCTTGTTATTCAAAAAATGTACTGATATGTTTCTACGTTATTTTAAGGATTAAAAAAAGAAGAGAAAGGAAAAGATGGGGGTTTTTTTCCCTTGAATAAGAATGAGTGTTGTTGATGAAGTGTATTCTTAAAGTACAATCCATGGAGGTTAATTATAGTTTCGAGTCAGAGCGATTGAACCAGTTGACTACCTGTGGTGGGGTGACTTTAAGCACAGGATTGCTCTCGAAGAAATTGGTTGGTCTCAGCTCAAACCCACTACTCAAAGTTGGCATTAATGGGAAATCTTCTTGGCAAGGCACATGATGAAACCCCATGGTGTACCACATGACTATGTCCTTGTTCTCTATCTCCCTGTTCCTGCATTCATCACCCCATCCACATATATTCTTGGTTAGAACATCTCACTTTTCTTATCACTTTAACTAATATAAATTATAAATTTAGTCCCTGTAGCCTAAAATTCGTTTCAGTTTGATCCTTATATATGTAAAACCAGACGCCCTAATTTAAGATGAGTTTTAATTTGGTTGAATCCCACGCATTCTTCATTTCCAAAATTGTACTCATTTTCTCTTAAACCATAATACAATCAACTGACATAGTTTAACAAATAGAAAAACACTACCTTGAACAATTAGGTGAAATATGAAAGAACTAGTTCAACCAAATTGGAACTCACCAAATCAAAAGAATCAAAATGAAACTAAGTCCAATCTATATAGACCAAATTAGAACAATAGATCAACATGAGCATAGCTCAACTATCGTAAAGTTTGTACTATTAACATTGAGGTCAAAATTTTGATTACCTCACCCTACATCTTATCGAAAACAAAATAAAAGGAAAATATCTCTTTAGTCCCTAAGTTTTTGGGAATAGGTGTGTTTGGTTCCTGAAGTTTCAAATTAGCCATTTTAGTCCTTTAAGTTCTCAATAATAGGTTTAAAAGGTCCTCTTCATTAACAGAACTGTTTCAATTAATAGATCTGTCCAAATAGGTTATTTAAATGTTGATGTGGCTTGTTGACTAAGTTGATGATTTGGATTTAAACTCCGAGACGAGCTTCACGAAACAAAAGACAAAAATGATATAAAGTTGAGTTCGTTGATTTCATTTCTCGTGAAGTAACTTCACGAGATGAACTTCACGAGACAAAAAACAGAAATGACATGAAGTTGAGTTCATTAAGTTCATTTTTCGTAAAGTTTGTCTCTTGAAGTTCGTCTCGTGAAGTAACTTCTTGAGATGAACTTCACGAGACAAAAGACAAAAATAATGTGTAGTTGAGTTCATTTTTCGTGAAGTTCGTCTTGTGAAGTTATTTCAAAAGACGAACTTCACGAGACATATTTAAATCCAAATCATCAACTTAGTCAGTAAGTCACATCAGCATTTAAATAATCTACTTAGACAGATCTGTTAATTTAAACCGTTCTATTAATGGAGATGACCTTTTAAACTTATTATCGAAAACTTAGGGACTAAAATGGTTAATTTAAAACTTCAAGGATCAGACATATTTATTAGGGTTGGCAAAAAAACCTGACAGGGCGGGGATTCCCCGGTTTGACCGAGGATGGGGTCAAACCAGGGAATTTATTCGGGGCCCCATCCGGGGA